>NW_026739630.1:0-1288 GCF_022355385.1 Mustela nigripes | reverse complement strand
AAACCAACGAGTAATTCTTAGCCTTCAAAGCAAGACAGGCATCTTGACAATGAAGAGTGGATACGTTTGAAGGCAGAAGGCAGGCCTGACTTCAGTGAACCAAGGAGACAGTTAATAAAACATAGGTCAAGATACGTGGATAGCCAACAAGTATATCGCTATAGTAATACAACAAAAACAAATCAAGTATAAATAACTCCAATTTTAAATGAAGCTGCCATAATAAAAAAGTCAATGGAATATCTCCTTTTCATCCACCAGTCCTCCTTCTATAAAAAAATGAATAATAGAAAACACCAATGGGTTATTATGACAAATTTAGCCACAACTGAAGCTACTTTGACAGATGTGGAATCTTTGTTAGGAAAAAAAAAACATGAACAAAGACTTGGGTACACAGTATGGGTCATTTAGGGACCTAAACTACTTGGACATTCTATAGAATATCACACTGGCCACTTTATCAATGATAGTATATTAACTGAGTCCAATAAGCAACGTATGGCTTATCAGCTGAAGACTTACTAAAACACATGTACTCTGAATGATAGGAGATAAACACTATATATCAGTGGCATGTTCGGGAATTTAGTGATCTTCAGAATGCTGGAATATTACCTCCAACTGAAAGGATATATTATTGTACCTCATACCTGCAAGTACTTAAGGTGGAAGTACAATACCTAATAGGTTTCTTTGGGTTCTGAAAGGAGCCTATTCACACTTGGTGATAGATAGTTCTCCTACCATTCACTGAATGATGAGAAAAGCTGTCATCCTTAAGAGTGGTCTAAAGCACGAAAGAGTTCCACAGCCTAGGCCATGGTACAAGTAATCCTGACATTTGGGTCATATGACTTGGCAAGCTCTATGCCACTAGAGGTACCTCTGGTGGGAAAAGGAGCTCTGTGGATTCTATGAGAAGTCTCAAAAGGAGAATCACAGGCTGAGTAAAAACCTAAGTTCTTACAATGGCTTACAAAATTTTGCATCATCTGTCCTCTGTCCTCTCTCTGACCTCAACTTTATGTTATTCCCCCAACACTATTCATTCCAGTCACACTGGCCTCTGTGCTGTTCCAGGAATGCTCCCAAAATAAGGGGTTTGCTATTTCCCTGCTGCCTAGAAGGCTCTTCTCCCAGATGTCTGCATGACTAATTCCCTCACTTCCTTTGAATATTTCTCCAAGTCACCTTGTTAATAAGGTCCATCTTGTAACCTGCTCGCTTTCTCTATCACCACTCACACCCAAAGCTCCAAATCTCTATTATCCTCCACTACTTTTCC
>NW_026739629.1:0-1143 GCF_022355385.1 Mustela nigripes | reverse complement strand
AATATGAAAAAAATAAAAAATAAAACTGGAATATGTTTAATATAGGTGATCGGATACTTATAAAATATGAATTATAAGGAAACATGAATAAATAAGGATACAAAAAGTCACTGTTAGCTTTCCAGATGCCAGTCCCTCTCAAGGTGTCAGGCAGTCACAGGAATCACAGGAAATTTCGGGGGATAAGTACAGCAGTTTACAGCAATGAGGTAGAGGATTCACAGAAAGTCACCGTGAAGGACTGCAAAATTTTCCCAACTGCCAAAGTGCGTGCTATCCACTAATGCTGGAGGAAAAATAATGTGCTCCAAGCTGTCTGTCCTTTATTCTTCTCCATCTCAGTAAATGCTATCCCTTTCTGCCAGTTGCCCACACCAATTATCTAGATGGTATTATTAACCTTTAATCTCCTCTCCAAATCTAGTCTTGAGTACTGTTTATTCTTAAATTCCAAAGTTATCTTCAGTGTCCCCTTTCTTTCCATCTTTGTTTGTAGCAATTTACCTCATTCCTCAGTTGTTGCAACATTCTACATTCTTGCTTCCCAATCCAATCTATTCTCCACATGGGACTCAAAACTTTTTGTGTTAAATTAGAAGGACTTCCATTACACTTAGAGTAATGTAAAATTTATGAAGGACAAGAGTTAGCAATTGACTGTTTAAAATGAATGAACGTTATAAAGAAAAAGAAGTGTGGTTTACTCTGGAAGTAAATTGGATCAAGATATTAAACAAACATTTGAATTTTATTTCTGGAGCATTGGTCAGGAATAGAAAATAATAATAAATAAAGGTGGGGGGGTATCAACAGAATTATTTCTTCTAAGAAGTCTGACCTAATGACCAACTTACCAATACAGTAAGTTCTTAAGTAAATTGTATTAAAGTGAAAGTAAGATTCAATGATTAATTTATGAAATGGGGCACAGAAATTCTAAAGGTGAAGAAAAAAAAGCAACAGCAGAAAGTTGTAAAAAGAAAAAAAAATAAGATCCGGTTGGTAGGTCTCTTTTTCAAACTGAGTTAAGATATTAGAGGAAAATCTAAAACTTCATACAATGATTCTAGACTTTAGCACTTCTCTATGCTAATAAATTCTCAACAGTTTTCTTAGTGTTTACCAGTTGGATACTGGAAGTCT
>NW_026739628.1:421067-422000 GCF_022355385.1 Mustela nigripes | reverse complement strand
CAAAGGCGGAGGCTCCAACCCACTGAGTCACCCAGGCACCCCGAGTTTGGTTTTTTAAGATGCTACATATAAATGAGATTATGTAGCATTTGTTTTTCTCTGACTTATTTCCCTTGGCATAATGCTCTCAGGGTCCATCCTTGTTGTCACAAATGGCAGGATTTCTTTCATTTTTATGCCTTAATACCATTCCATTATATATGTATATGACATTTTCTTTATCCATTCATCCTTTGATAGGCACATAGATGGTTTTCATGTCTTAACTATTGTGAATAATGCTGTAGTGAACAAGAGGGTGCAGATACCTCTTTGACATTATGATTTAATTTCCTTTAGCTACATACCCAGAAGTGGAATTACTGGATCATATGGTGGTTCTGTTTTTAATTTTTTTTAGGAACTTCCATGTTGTTTTCCATAGTGGCTGTACCAATAGTATTATTATTTTACCTTTTAAAAAATGGAGTTCCATTGTTTTCTCCTTCTTGGTTTCTGATGGGAATTCAGCAATCATTCACGTTATTATTCCCCTCTGTTAATATGCTGTTTTTCTCTGGCTACTTGCAATATTTTCTCTTTATCTGGTTTTCAACAGTTTTGTTATGATGTTCTTAGGTGGGATTTCCCTTATATTTATCCTGAAAGGGGTTCATTGAATATCTCATATCTGTACATTTTGCACTAAATTTGGGAAATATTTGATTATTAATTCTTCAAATTGTTTTCCTGCTCCAGTATTTTTCTCCTCTTTTTCTGGGGCTTCACTTATAAGCACTTGATATTGTCCTGCAGATCATTGAGGCTCTACTTATTTATTTTTTCTGTTATTTATATTGGATAATATCTAGCAATCTATCTTCATATTCCGTTGACCTTTTCTTCTGTCCTCTCCAGTTTGCCAATAATCCCATTCCGTTGGTTTTTTTTTTT
>NW_026739628.1:0-1090 GCF_022355385.1 Mustela nigripes | reverse complement strand
CTTAGGAGTCAACCCACGAGGCCTGTTACCCAACCATATATGGCAAATGGATGTTACTCACATCCCTGAATTTGGCAAACTAAAATATGTGCATGTTTCCATGGACACATGTTCTGATGTCATATTCGCCTCTATCCATGCTGGAGAAAAATCCAAAGATGTTATTTCCCACTGCCTTCAAGCCTTCGCCGCTTGGGGTAAACTTCGACAAATAAAAACAGACAATGGACCTGCATACACCTCACAAGTATTCCACGGTTTCCTTACTCAACTAAACATTACCCTAAATCATGGTATTCCCTACAATCCTCAAGGACAAGCCATCGTGGAACGTGCCCACTTAACCATCAAACAAATTCTTTTAAAACAAAAAGGGGGAATAGGGGACACGTTCCAGTCCCCTAAAGACAAACTAAATACCATTCTATTTATTTTAAATTTTTTGACGCTCGATAAAAACGGTCAAGCAGCAGCTGAAAGACATTCAGCCCATATGGATTCTTCCCCCAAGCCCTTAGTTCTTTGGAAGGATATCCTTATGGGACAATGGAAAGGCCCGGATCCTGTATTAATCTGGAGCAGAGGTTCTGTTTGTGTTTTCCCACAGGACAAAGAAGTGCTGATTTGGATTCCAGAGAGATTGGTCTGGAAGGCCCCTGAGAACGAAGATGAGGACAGAGGAAGCCGTGGTCCTCCTACTGTCGTGGGGGACTCTGATATTCCTAATTCCCCCGACAGCGACACGTAAATTATGGGCTATTCTGAAAGCTTGGCCCTATCCTTTACCTTTAACTAATTCTTCCTTTATCTTCCCCCCGTTCTTCACTACCAATCAAACCCTAGGCTTACCCACAGTGCATAAATCCGATGATTCTAGCTGTAATACTGAGTGTTGGTTGTATTGTTCCTTTTTCTGCGCTCTGTGTGACCCCTGTAAAATTCTCTAACCTTAGTCAGATTAGCAATTACTCCCGACTGCTCTCCCAATATTTACAAGGCACCTGGTCTGAAGACTTTCAAAATTTTACACGGAGCCTTCTTGCTGAGATCACTAAGGTTAATAGTACTTGTGTACGGCCTGCATCATTTC
>NW_026739627.1:342035-458177 GCF_022355385.1 Mustela nigripes | reverse complement strand
TGTGCCAAGTAAGTGAATGAGTCATTGTGCAAAAGGTACGAAAGAAACTGAGATCACAGGATAGAAAAAGCTTTATCTTTTTTTTTTTTTTAAAGAGCAGTTCAGCCGTACTTTATGCGAAAGGCTGATTTTCACTTATGCTTGGTATAAAAATAGGATAAAAACCCAACAGTTTCATATTTTGAACTACTTTGTCAACGTGGACATCATCATGGGATATGGAAACTACAACCTTCACAAAAGTGAGAGGCCATTTTTTGCCTCCTTTAGTATCTTTTCGAATGTTTTGGCCTTGCAATTGAAGTGATTTTTATTAAAACTTAGAAATTTAAAACCATTTCATTTCCCTAATACACATTTCTTAGAAACTGTCCCTGCTTTAGTCAGAGATACTATGCATTTTTGTATATGCTTCACAAAGAAGTATCTTTTATAACTTGCAAACAAGCCCCCATTTTGAACTTTTTTTTTTTAAAGATTTTATTTATTTATTTGACAGAGAGCGAGCGAGGGAGGGAACACAAGCAGGGGGAGTGGGAAAGCGAGAAGTAGGCTTCCGCTTGAGCAGGGAGCCCAATGGGGGCTCAATCCCAGGACACTGGGATCTGGAACCAAGAGGAAGGCATATGCTTAATGACTGAGCCGCCCAGGTGCCCCCCCCTTCCACTTTTTGAACATCTTCACAATTTTCACTGTTATGTTTTATTTTCTCTTTTTAAAGAAAGTCTGTGGTTGACCTTTGAGGGGGTGGGGAATGCCTAGCTCCAAGAAGTGACCAGGATCCACATATCCACATTCAATGTTTTCAAAATCACTGCAAAATTAATTTTTTTTCATTTTCAGTTTTCATTTACTTTCAAGGTTTTGTTGTTGTTATTTTGTTAATAAAAACAAAAAATTTAAACCAGGGCACAAACTGGTTTTCTGGTGAATGTAAATACCAGAACTTAAATCATAGGGGGAAAATTTTTTCTTTTAAAGTCTGCAGTTGGGGCGCCTGGGGGGCTCAGTGAGTTAAGCCTCTGCCTTTGGCTCGGGTCATGATCCCAGAGTCCTGGGATCGAGCCCCACCTCAGACTCTCTGTTGGTGGGGAGCCTGCTTCCTCCTCTCTCTCTGCCTGCCTCTCTGCCTACTTGTGATCTCTCTCTCTCTCTCTCTCTCTCTCTCTCTGCCAAATAAATAAATAAAATCTTTAAAAAAAATAATAAAAATTTAAAAATTAAAAGTCTGCAGTCACAGGTTTCTTTAAAACCATACAACAGTCCCCTTACAAACCATGTCTTGTTTCTTCCTTTATCTGACGTCAAGTGACTAAATTATTGTTTTCCTCAGAAAGACTCTGGGCTAGGATTTCCACTTGTCTTTATATTTACTTAGGAAGAGGTGTCTGTGACTATTCACTTTCAGAGAAAGAAGAAAAGCAGAGGAGAGAATCCACATCTTCAAGAGGGTAAGGGACAGAGTATCAAAATGGCCTGGAAAATGTTCAGAATTAACATCAGAAAGTCAAATGTTCACCTAGGGCTCAGCTGGGAAGAAACAAAAGAAAAATCAATATGCAGTCAAAGAATGGCTTCACTTTTCTAGAAGGTGACTCTCTAGGAGAGTCCCTTAGCAACAGCTTTGAAATTCCAGAACCTGTCCTCAACCCTGATGGTCAGCTTCAGCGTCTGTCTGGATCTCAGACTTCTTGCCCGATCTTCCTACCACGGAAATGCATGTGGCAGTGGTGGAAACAGCCTTGGTGCTGCTGCTGAGCATGGGGTGGACCTCAGACTCTCTCTGCTCACCCACCATTTTTTATAGAGACTGTTGGATCCGTCGCTTTCCAGGTCTTCTGATTGACCTGGAGGAGTCTCAGAAGCTGGGAGCTCAGTTCCTGAAGTATTATTCTGAAAGTACCGGCCAGAAATGTAGCAGGAGCTGCTGCCTTAGGAAGGATGGTAAGTATCAATGATATGCCTGAGCAAAAATCAGGAGAAACTTAGAAAATGAAGACCTAAGTAAGGAGCTCTAGGCAGAGGTTCCAGGGAACAGATGATCAGGACTAGGGAAGATGAGGGAGAGACAAGGGGATGGGGGAGGCAGGAGAGAGATTGAGACTGACTTTGCCATTTGGATCAGTTCTGGCTCAGTTTACAAATCTGGTGATGATCCAGAGTGCCATGGAACCCACAGGTAACACAGAATCTTCTTTTCTTCACTAAAGTGCTAAATGAAACTATTTCCTCGAGGGTTAACTAACAATATTTCCACATCCCCCCAAAATGGCATATTTGGCTTCAAAAAATAATACAATAATTTCTTTTTCAAACTTCTTTTGGTGATCTCAATAGTTCAAATTTTTGAAATGTGCTTGTTTGTGTTGAGCAAATGTGGGTTGCATTGAGCAAGAATTTAGATTGTTTAGATGTTTTGAAGGACATAGGTAGATATATGTCAACTAGCAAAAAGAAAGAAAATAAATATATATTTTAAATATTCTGATTTTTTTGTCTGAAATCCAGAATCAGAGTTAAGCATCACCCATGTAATATGATCAAGGTTTATAATAAGGAAAACATTTCATTATTGCAGAATTTCCAGCTATAATTGTCTAAAGACTACTTTCATTTGTTTTTCATTTTTCCAAGATTTTAAAGCTACTTGGAAAGAAATAGCAAAAGCAACACAATACGTTAAAATAATTCTCTTGGTTCTTCTACACTTTCTTTCCATGGTTTGATACTGACTTATTAATTGCCAGTGCCTCCTATCCAAGTACACATGGCAGATTTCTGGGATGTGTACTGAGGCTACCCAAGGGTGTAAACTGACCACAGTGTGAGAAGCTGTCCCGGGCTAAGCCCTAGAAAGTTAATCAGGCACACAAGAGAGCAATTAATTTTTTAAAGGGAATTTTTTTTTTTTTTTTACAGAATTTATTTATTTGAGAGAGAGAGAGACAGAGAGAGAGTGTGTGAGAGAGTACAAGCAGAGGCAACAGCAGAGGGAAAGGAGAAACAGATTTCCCGTCTAGCAGGGAGCCCAATGCAGGGCTTGATCCCAGGACCCGGGATCATGAGCTGAGCCAAAGGCAGACGCTTAACTGACTGAGGCACCCAGGTGCCCCAAAGGGAAATTTTTTTGAAAAGGTTGCCAATCTAGATTCTCACCTTAAAGATGCTTCTAACTCCCATAAGCCTGAAGGGAAGGTGTGTGTGTGGGGGGGGGGGGGGGTTGTGCCTTTCAATATTTTCCCATGGTATCAATTTACCTGACTGTCCATCGCAGGGAAACTGTGTCCTCTGGACTTCCAGGGATACTTTAAGCATCCAGTAGAATTCCATGATTTTAGAGCCTCTGTAGCTTCCAAGTTGTGGTTTTCTTCCTCCAGAAGAAAGGGCACGAACACACGTCTGTTTTTAGCTGGAAGCCAGAACTTTAAAAAGCCACAGTCCTGCAATAACTAACCTGTTCAGAGCTGGAACTCTAAAATGTACACGAAGAGGAATATAAAACTTCTTTTAAAATTGTTCTCTTTACAGCATCAACTACTTTCTTATCAAAAATTTAAATGTCTAAATTTGAATATTTTTTAATCCTTTCCCTTAAACTTGACAGTCCAGTCTTTAAGGAATGCATTTGTAGTCTAAAATGTATTAGCAATGTATTATTCATTGAATTCTGCCCTCTTCTTTATCCTCCTGGCTGGTCCAGAGGTAACGGGGGAGGGGTGGGATAGAGCTCCCCACAGTTAACCTTACACAGAAGCAGCAAAGGTTTGGCCAACCACAGTTCCACAACAGCTTTAGGGATACTCTGAGGTCTGGTAATTGTATGCTATCCCTCTGTAATCTTATTTTATTAAAGAAGTTGATACCTTTGGTCAATGGATATTTCCCAGCGCATGGTTCCTACTACACTGCAGCAGGAGGAAAGTCTGTTTTGCACTTTAGGGAGGACAGACTGGATACTGGCACTCAGCAAATCAGACTTAAGGGTTTCCAGAAATAACATGATGCATTTTATGGAGCAAAGTTATTTAGGAGAAGGGGGATAGCATCAGTGACCTACCCCCACCCACTAGAATTCCAAATGTTCACATCCTTGTCAGTGGACTCTCTTCCTCTTTAAAGGACATTGAATGGGCTTTCCGTTGGATGTGTGATTTGCAAATGGGGCTAGTGCTCCCCTATAATCAGGGTCAGGGTAGCGTTCACCTGGCCTGCTGCCTTTCTACCATCTGGGCCTCTCCCAGTAATTGCAGTGTTTGCCTTCCCATGACTCCCTCTTTTGTTACAACATCTGTCACTTGATTTTTGTTTTTCTTTCTCTGGTGAACTCCGGTGCATTAGCATTCTGAGAGGGCACTGCAACTAGAAATCTGATAAGCCCCAGGGGCTTCTGTAGCCAACTGAACTTTTCATGAACATAAAATCCTGGGATTGGAAAATGATTCCAGGTAATCCTGTGTGGAATGGAATGTGTGAAAGATTAGAGAAAAATCCATGGACAGTTTCTTTTAAAAGGGCATTTTCCACATTCATAGAAACAGTTACTGTAGTTCACCATGTTCTGTGAGATGTCTGAACATAGCCCTGCAATATACTGGTGTGAATGCCATGTTCTTGGAAGAAATAGAAGCTACTCAGAGCTCTTCCAGCTGGGAGAAACCAAAACCACCTGCAGATGCACTTTTCCTTTCAGTTTCCTGTAACGTGGCTGTCTTCTACCATGATCCCATGCATGACAATGTCAACTGCCTCCATGTTCACTGCCCCACACTGGAGAGCTGCATATTAGAGCCTGGAACCAGTGCCATTTTATACAACGTAACAGAAGGTAATGATTTGTGCATTTTGTGTTTATGCTGAAGAATGTTGGTAACGCTCTAGTAGAGATGTATAACCTAGAAACTGGCTGGTAACAACCTGAACCACTATTTTCCCATGATCTCTATCTGGAAAAGTTTTGGGCATCCAGGGCAGAAAACTACAAATAAATTTGCTCTAGTTTGGCATGCTCAGCACTGATGAATTCATTCCAGATGATAACAAATTGTATGTGATCAAAGAAGAGCTTAAGCATTTCCTATATTCCAGGAGCCCCTAGCAAAAGCCCCAAAAGGCACTCCTAATAGTGAATACTGTTACGCTGAAAAAAATAAGTAAATTAAAAAAAAAAAAAGAAGAAGGCATTCCTATTGGAGGGGCTAAGCGTACTACTAGGAACAAAGAAAATGCTTAGTGGCAGTTTTGAGGTCTATGGACAGACACTGTATACAAGGCTTCTACAAAGATTGATGTCAAGGACAAGGAAATGCACATACTAACATACATTAGCCTACCAATGGTCCCAAGATAACCATTATTTTAGATAAATACACATTTAAGCGTGCCTTGCCCATGTATACAAACACATGGTACAAATTGGTAAATGTGAAAGAATAGATTTTTGCCATCCGGATACAAAGGCGCTAAATTTCGTCATTGGTTTTATTTACTGAACACCTAATTCAGGCCAGGAGCAGCATTGCAGAAGATGGCAGCTGTATGTCTGCCCTCGAGTTTCTTACAATCTAGTTGATATGACAAGGCTCACAATTAGTGTAGAACCTAATTAAATACAAAAATGTGTGATACTGCCTCAAGTACAAGCACTCAAAAGAAGAGGAGACTAAAGAAACCTATGTTCAGAGGCAGCTTCGTGGAAGAGGCCAGGCAGAGGCAAGACAAGGAGTTCTGTATCACACGACGGGAGAGTAGAAAACAGATCTGGCTACAAAAGGGGCACTTTCGGGGTTGCAATGAAAATCTGGGTAAGGATAGGGTAGGCCAGGTTACAAAAGTGTTTTGGACAAAGCAGTGTTTGGACTTGACTTTGTCAGCAACAGAGAACCAGCAAAGGAATTTAGTGAGAGAACGTCATCATTAAAGTGATGAGTGTGATTGTCTTTAGTCTGGAAAAATAATATGCAGGATGCGAATTAGAATATCTAGTCAGGGAAGCATTAGATCTGGAGAAGGTGACCGTAACTGCAATGAAGAGGAGGGATGATTACCAGCACATTGGGAGGGAACCAGATAGGAACCACTTTTTGGATGAAGGAAAAGAAGAGAGTGGAGTCAAAGATTGCTCCGCAGTACATAGATTCCAGCTTGGGTGATGGAAGATTGGTGAGGTCACCGAAAGGGATAGAGAGCCAGACAAAATGATTTTGGCTTTGGGACTGTTCAGTGATGACATGAGATGTCTAGGTGGGAACCTTCAGTAGACCACGGGAGCAATGAGACCAGGGACCGAGAAAGAGGAAATAACAGGTGATGCGGATTTCAGTGCCACTGACATAATGGTGACAGCCGATGAGGATACTCGTGTGTGTGTGTGTGTGTGTGTGGTGAAGGGGTGAGATGAAGGGAAACTTCAGCAGAAGACAACAGACTAAAGATTGTGGAAAGCACACAACCAGTTTGAACCAAGGAGAGAACCAGCTAAAGAAAGAAAAAATGAGAAACAGGCAATCTGAGATAAAGTGTCAAGAGAGTCTGCATTCCAGGGAGTCACAAGAGGAGAATTTTAGGGAAAGGATGGCCAGCAGGATTGAGGGTAAAAGAGAAGTCAGAACAATGAGGTGGCCAGGAAATATGGAAACTACTGATTATCTCAGAAGCATAATTCTGACAGAATAGTGTGGATGGAACTAGATGGCAGAAGGCAAACAACAAAGAAAGGAAATGGATATCGTTATGTTGAGAGGGAGAGAGGCAGAGAGACAGAAACTGATAGGAGAGACAACTGAAAAGCTGTTGAGAAGTTTTTTCCCCTCCCCTTTATAGACAGAGCAATATTTGCTTGTGTCTGAAGTCAGAGGGAAAGGAGTTCCTTTACAAGAGAGAAAATACTGAAGACAAAGTCATTACCTTCAGGAACTGGGAAGGGAGGAGACAGAGGGCTTTGCTCATGATTTTGAATACAGTTACACTTCTGTATTATTTATTTTTTTAAAACTTTAAGATGCTACATATCTCAAATGGTTACTATTTTTTTTTTCAATTCTTGCACTAACATTGGCTATTCTTACCCAGAAGCCCTGGCAGACACAAAGAATCCTCCATGATGGAGCCAGCTGTTTGTAACAGAAAGTGTTCTTGACAGTTAAGATAAATTCAAATGTGGCCAGTACGTTTCTAAGCCTTCCAGAAATATGCAATAGTAGAACTTGAACTGAAGCTCAGTTCACTAAGTTGGTGGCAAACCCAAGACTTCTCCAAGCTGTGCTTTGATATTCTCTCCTTGAAATAAAAAATAAAATGAATGATGCCTTATTTATCTTTCAGGTATAGATCCAGATTTGCTGGTTTTTGAACAATCACGTCCCACATATCTAAATCCTCGTTCCTCATCTAACACACGGGACAGACTAAGGATTTTAAAAGCTACGCATTTAGATGAACAACAAACCACAGTGATAAACCAAATGCTACCATCAACAGAGATGCCGTCATCAACCACACATCAAGATTTGGTTGTCAACACAAACAGTACTAGGTATTCCAAGGAGTTAACCACAGATTCTTGGGCAAAACTCATTTCCCTGAATAACTCCATTACCACAGAGGTAAATATGGTGTCACAGCACTGATTTTATCAATAATCCAGATAACAAGACTATTTCTCCTTTCTTTGTTCCCATAGACACAAATGCTTTTCATAGGCCTATTCCATCCCGACTCAACAGTAGCAAGCAATTACTAAATAAAACCAAGGGGTCCAACAGCAGAAACCACACAGCTGAGAATGAAGACATGACACCTGATGGGGCATCTGTGACTTCAAAGATGTGGCTGGCTCCAGTGGCCCTCTGTACCTCTGTCATCTTTCTTTGCTGTCGTATGATCATCCTAGCATCTGGATGCTGGAGAAAGCAGCAGGGCCAGTATAAGCCAGGGCAGAGAAAGGCAGGATCCAGGCATGTCAAAAAGTTAACACTCTAAAGAAGAACTCTTAATAGTAAAAGTTACAAGATTGTAAGCTTTCAAGGGTATCGTTTTTAGTTTTTTGTAAGACAAAGGGCTGTTTGTTTAAAAAAAATAAATATTGTACAGGATTGCTAGGCCATAATCTTCATAAACTTAACTGCTTTGATCATTTCTATTTTGTGAATAGTCTACCCTTTGCCAAAGTTCCAAAATTCTGACCCCTGCACTTGTTTAGCACAGTGTGAGAGATATGCTTCTAAGTGCTATACATGTATTCCCCCATGGATATAATTTTATGAATTAGATATACTTTTTATTTTTTTATTATTTTTTTTTAAAGATTTTATTTATTTACCTGACAGAGAGAAATCACAAGTACACTGAGAGGCAGGCAGAGAGAGAGAGAGAGAGAGAGAAGGAAGCAGGCTCCCTGCTGAGCAGAGAGCCCGATGCGGGACTCGATCCCTGGACCCTGAGATCATAACCCGAGCCGAAGGCAGTGGCTTAACCCACTGAGCCACCCAGGCGCCCCTAGATATACTTTTTAAAATGACTATAGTATTATTATCACATTTTACAGATGAGGAAAATGAGAAGAGAGAGGCTATCTTCCCTAAAGTCACATAGCTTAATATTAGGGAGGGCAGGATTTAATAGATATCTGGTTCAAAAGTTCATGCTGGAAATCACTGTTCGATTAAAAGCCTCCAAAAAACATGGAAAAAAAAATACAGAGAGGAAAACACCATAATATCATATGTTTCCTGTCAAGGTCAAATAATTGTCATGTATGCTAATAAAATCTTTTAGTGGATTGGATAGAAAAGTGCTATTATTACAGTTACTAACACATGTGCAAATGCTGCCTTTTAAAAAAATTTAGTTTTGATGTTCGATTGATTAATTCTTCTTAATCCTAAACCATCTTCATTTTTTAAAGTTGACATCCCTTTAACTCTGGTACTGGAATTGTGTTGATCTCTGTTGAATAAAGTTTGGGAGTTTTAGTTTACAGCCCTCACGTGTATGTAGTGTTTTCCCAGGTGCAAACATTAGCTGTAGGTATTTGAGCTCTGTCCAAATCTTACACCAGATCTACCCCCACCCCCACCCTGAAGTGCAGACACTTTAATTCAATCAAGTCTCCAATGATTTTAAGCTTTAGACCCTTAATCTAACCCTTGAAACTCTTTTTAAATGTGAGGAGAGATACTAAAAGACAGCCAATAAGCAAGAATAGATAAAAGAAAGCCCTATTACAGGATTAATAAAAAGTATTGTTCTCTCTTATGTTAAAACAAACTGTCCAGTGGCTTAAGAGGTGTTTCTGTTTCTTTCCCTAGTGTTGATACTATGTGGGGGAAAAATGCCTGTTTCTTTTTTTAATATAAGGAAGAAATATAAAAAATCTCTATCAGTGGAATATTAGCTACAAATAAAAATCTGATTTTAAAAATGTCATCAACTTACCCTTATTTACTAGTCATGATATTAAATATTAAATTTTATCAATTTCTTTACCAATTCATTAGGAAAAAAATTATTCATATTCCATAGGGAGGATATAAAGACTTAAATTACCCTAAAATTATATTTCAATAAATAACTCAGGAAGCAGTCTTTAAAAATTATTTATACAACCTTTTAAAAGATTATTTTTCTTTAAAATATATGCAAGTTTTTAATTTACCTTATTTTATTTTTTATATACAAGCTTTTAAAGGTTTCCAAAAAACCAGGGGTGCTAGAAAAACATTTTTCTTCCTTGGGGTTTCTTAGAATTTGCTCATTTCCTAAAATTGGTAGTTTTATAAAAATGACCATAATTTGAGAAAACATATTTACATTTGTAAGAAACCAAACTCATACTCCTCTTCTTCAGCCATTATCTGTGACCATCAGATAAACTGAAGACATTTATTAGACTGCAGATGCAACCAGGCCAGTGTCAGCCAGGAAGCAAAAATCGCCGAGCCTAGAAACCATGTCCTTCCTGGAAGCCACAAGGACCAAAAGACAACTTCTGAATAGAATTTAAAACTTTCTTAAGAAACAATAAAAGATTCTCAAGGCCAACAACCAGTCAACAACCAAGGCCAAGATTGTTAAACTCAATTGCAAAGTAATGATAATACTGAAATCCTCCCAACATTGTAACTAGCCAGACCTCTTTTAAAAAGTCTGTAACTGTCCAGTATTATGAAATACTTACCACTGTTGGGGAAGACATATGCAAAGAAAGAACTAAAGCATGTCACAATTAAGGGAACAGATTTATCCTACTTCTTAGTTGCCTATGTGTTTAAGCAACTTCTGAGTTATATAATTTTAAGTTTGATGTCAGCAGTCAATGTGTTATCAATGTAGCAAATATCCCTTAGACTTGGTTAAAGGATAAATATGATGTTCCTTGTATATATTGGCTCAATTAATATCTTAAAGGATGGGTAAAGATCCGATTAATGAAAAACAGTAGTTTAATTATTGCTAAAATTATAATGATCGTAACTGCTTTCTATCTGAGGCAGTTCTGTATTAATCTCACAGCTCTAAGATTTTGCCATTAGGTGTCAGTGCTACAGCCTATCTTCAGATCAGTTGCCTGGAGATACCCAAACTGCAAAGGCTAGAGGGTACAGTGCTCTGTGAGACACCAAGTATAAATTTGGAGCGGGGAGGTCTGTCTGAAAAACCACCCTCAGGTTTGGTAATACACTAGAATAATTCACAGAACTCAAGGAAAGCTGTTATACTCATGGTTATGGTTTATCACAGAGAAAGGATATGGATTAAAGTCAGCCAAGGAAAGAAGCACATAGAATGAAGTCACAGAGGGTTCCAAAGTTATAGTTTCTGGTGTCTGCCCCTAGAGGCAAGATATGTTACTTTTCCTGCACCAGTGTATGGTAATATGCCCAGAGTACTGCCAGCCAGGGAAACCTGCCCAAACTTTAGCAGTTCAAAGATTTTATAGAGGCTCTATTGCATGGGTATGACCGAGTGATTGCCTGGGTGGTTGATCTCAGCTGCCAAGTGGACTGATCCCAGGTGACTTAATGCCCCTTCCTCTAAATCATGTGGTTTTGCCGGCATGGCTAAGACTGTCAGGTGTGGCCAGCCCCACCCTAAAATCCATTGTGACTGGCTCTCACCCTAAACAAAGATACTCCTATGAGGTATGACATAGATTACCTCCTAGAAGCTGCAAGCAAAGGCCAGACCTCTCTTTGGGCCAGGTCAGATTTTTTATTACACAGCATTACCTCCTCTGTTTTATCGATTATTATAGTATTATTTCAAAAGATGGATGACCCTAACCTACCATCTCTTTACATGTTCCCAAAGGATTTCTCCTCAACCTCTATTTTCAAAATGTTCCCTTCTTCAATACTGTTTCTGCATCTGAAATTCCTTAAACTCCATGAATCTCTAAGAAATATAACATTTCAATACACTTAAAGTATGCTTTTAATTTTTAATTTTAATTTTAATTTATTTTTTAATTTTTATTTTTTTAATAAAAAAATTTTTACTTTTATTATTTATTTATTTTTATTTTTTTAAAAAAGGTTTTATTTATTTATTTGACAGAGAGAGATCACAGGCAGGCAGAGATACAGGCGGGAGGGTCGGGGGTTGGGGGAGCAGGCTCCCTGCCAAGCGGAGAGCCCAATTCAGGACTCAATCCCAGGACCCTGAGATCATGACCTGAGCCAAAGGCAGCGGCTTAACCCACTGAGCCACCCAAGCACCCTAATTTACTATTTCTATGCAGTGGGTTACAATGTATCTCTCTTTTTGCAGTCAAGGTCATCTTATCATACTTAATAACATACAGATTCTTGAACTTGCTAATACTAAATCATACCTTCATTTCATATAAATCCTTTGGGTAACTGTTTTCAAATTCTTTTTTGGCTTTCATTTATGTTCTCTAATTCTGTTAGGCAAAGTAAGTTTTGGACAAGTAACAAACTCATTAATTCCAAGTAATTAAACTCAATAGAAAATAAAATTCTATTTTAATTAACTTAACCACTTACAACTTTGGAAGTGGTAGACATAATAGATAAAAATACTGAATTGACAGTTAAATTGAATGGAATGTTTCATAGGACAAGTCTTACTTTGTCATTTACTCCAATTAATTTCAAGGTCTTACACCTCATCTCTTTTCTGAGCTGCAGAAACTCTAACTGGGGAATCTAAAGAGATGAATACCAGTTAACCTCCATTTCCACTTTTCTGCAAGCATTGGCTTGGAGAAGTGAGCCCCAGAAAACAGAAAGAAGGATGCTAAGCAGAGTTGAATTAACATAAAGTGAGCCCAAAAGAGAGGAATGGAGCAAACTTTTCAGATTAGAAAAATACTTCCAAGAACCTGTTTCTAATCAGAATTGGCATCTGTAGAAAAGGCATTGGGTGGACAGTAGTTATGTAAAAAAAAAAAGCACTGAACTATATACAGGGAAGTAGATTCTGGACTTAGCCTCCTAAATAACCAAAGTCATTACAGCTGGTCCTGACTTATTTTGACTCACGATTTTTTGAATTTATAATGGTGTGAAAGCAGTAACATACTGAGGAAACCATACTTCAGATTTTGAATTTTGATCTTTTCCCAGACTAGTGATATATGATGATACATTTTCATGATACTGGGCAGCAGCAGCCAAAGCTCCTATCCAGTCATGTGATCCTAAGGGTAAACAACCTGTATAATGACAACCACTTTGTACCCATAAAACCATTCTTTAACTTTCAGTACAGTATTCAATAAACTTCATGAGATATTTAACACTTAATTATAAAATAGGCTCTGTGATAGATGATTCTGGCCAACTGTAAGCTAATGTTAAGTGTTCTGAGCACGTTTAAGGTAGGTTGAACTAAGCTATGATGCTTGGTAGGTTAGGTGTATTAAATATATTTTCATCTTAAGATGGATTTATTGGGACATAACCCCATCCTAAGTTGAGGAAGATCTGGATTTAAAAGCAACCAATAGGTGCTAATTTGTATAAAATAGAAATAGGAGATAAAATAACAACATATGTATATACATGAATATTAAAGTGATGGCAGAAATAAAATTAAAATACTTTCAAACCAGAAGGAATCACACAGGTCGTCTAATCAGTTCTACTGCCACACCATACAAATAAGAAAACTGCTGAACAATCATTGCCATGATGCATTAGTATGAGAAAATATTTTAAATGTGATGTGGCTTCTAGAGTTAACATGGTGGAGTAGTAAGGACCCTATGTTAGTTAGTCTTATCCCTGGAATTCAGCTAGATAGTTATCAAATCATTCTGAACACTTGCATTTTCAACCAGAGATCTGATTAAAGAAATGCTGCAATGCTACAAAGAGAAAAGTGGCCACTTCTTAGAAATATTGTCATCTTTACTCTCTCTTTCTTCTTTTCTTTTCTGGACATAATAACAAGATGGAGAAACTTAATAACAAAAGAAAGAAGAACAGGAGTTAATATGGATATAAGTAAGATGTCTGAACTAGAACTTAAAACAATGATTATAAAGATACAAGTTGGGCTTGAAAAAAGCATTCAAGATACTAAAGAATCCCTTACTGTAGAAATAAAAGAACTAAAATACAGTCATGCCAAAATTAAAAATGCTATTACTGAGATGCGGTAAAAAATGGAGGCTCTGAAAGTGACAATAAATAAGGCACAGGAGAGTCAGTAATATAGAAGACAAAATAATGGAAAATAAGTAAGCCGAAGAGAGACAACTACTTAATCACGAAGGAAAGCTTCCAGAAATCGGTGATTCCATAAAGCAAAATAATATCCAGATAATAGGGGTCCCAGAAAAATGAAGGGGAAGGAGGGAGGGCAGAATGTTTATTTGAACAAATTACAGCTGGGAACTTCCCTAATCTGGGGAAGGAAATAGGCATTCAATCCAGGAGGGACAGAGACACCCCCTCAAAATCAATAAAAAGATTGAGGTAATGATAAATGGTTCTCTAACCCCTTACTCTCAGTTTGGAGTTGTGTTTGGACATACAATAAAGAAGCTTGCAAATTTCAGATAAAGAGAAAAACCTGAAAGCAGCTTAGGACAAGAGGTCCATAACCTACAATGGTAGAAACATAAAACTGACAGCGGACTTGCCCAGAGACCTGGAAGGCCAGTAAGGACTGGCATGATATATTCAGGGTACCAAATGAGAAAAATATGCAACCAAGAATACTTTTATCCAGCAAGGTTGTCATTCAGAATAGAAGGAGAGATAAAGAGTTTCCCAGACAAAAACTAAAGGAATTTTTGACCACTACACTAGCCCTGTAAGAAATATTAAAGGGGATCCTTTGAAGGAAGAGAACCCAAAAGTAACAAACAGCAGAAAGGAACAGTGACACTCTACAGAAACAGTGACTTTACTGAAAATACAACGGTATAACTTCATACGTAATTACTTTGAATGTAAATGGACTAAATGTTCCAATCAAAAGACACATGATATCAGAGTGGATAAAAAACAAGACCCATTGATATGCTGTCTATAAGAGACTCATTTTAGACCCAAAGATACCTCCAAATTGAGCATGAGGGGGTGGAGAACCATTTATCATGTTAATGAATATCAAAAGAAAGCTGGAGTAGCCATCCTTACATCAAACTAGACTTTTTAAACCAAAGACTATAATAGGAGATGAAAAAGGCCACAGTATCATAATAAAAGGGTCTACCCAACAAGAAGATCTAACAACTGTAAATATTTATGCCCCTAACTTGGGAGCAGCCAATTATACAAACCAATTAATAAAATTAAAGAAACACACTGATAATAATACAATCATAGTTGGAGACTTCAACACCCCACTCACTGCAATGGACAGATCATCTAAGCAGATGAAAAAGGAAACAAGGGCTTTGAATGACACACCAGACCAGATGGACTTAAGAGATATATTTAGAGCACTTCATCTTAAAGCAACAGAATACACATTCTTCTTGAGTGTACATGGAACATTCCCCTGAACAGATCACATACTGCATCAAAAATCAGGCCTCAACTGGTACAGAAAGACTGAGATCATACCATGCAAATTTTTAGACCACCATGCTTTAAAACCTGAACTCAATCACAAGAGAAAAATTGGAAGGAACACAAATACATGTTGGTTAAAGAGCACCTTATTAAAGAATCAATCAGGAAATTAGAGAAGAACTCAAAATATACACGGAAACAAATGTGAAAACAGGATAGTTCTGAACCTTTGGGATACAGCAAAGGTGGTCCTAAGAGGGAAGTATACAGTAACATAAGCCTTTCTCAAGAAATAAGAGAAGTAGGGTACCTGGGTGGCTCAGTGGGTTAAACCCTCTGCCTTCGGCTTGGGTCATGATCACAGGGTCCTGGGATCGAGCCCCACATCAGGTTCTCTGCTCAGTGGGGAGTCCGCTTCCCCCTCTCTCTGCCTGCCTCTCTACCTTCTTGTGATCTCTCTCTCTCTCTCTGTCAAATAAATAAATAAAATCTTTAAAAAAAAAGAAAGAAAGAAAGAAAGAAAGAAAGAAAGAAAGAAACAAGAGAAGTCCCAAATACACAACCTAACCTTAGACCTAAAGGAGCTGGGAAAAGAGCAGCAAATAAAGCCAAAATCTACTACAAAGCTGTAATCAGCAACACAGCATGGTACTGGCACAAAAACAGACACATAGATCAATGGAACAGAACAGAGAGCAGATATGGACCCTCAACTCTATGGTCAACTAATCTTCAACAAAGCAGGAAAGAATGACCAATGGAAAGAAGACAGTGTCTTCAACAAATGGTGCTGAAAAAATTAGACAGCCACATGCAGAAGAATGAAACCGGACCATTTCCTTACACCATCACAAAAACAGACTCAAAATGGATGAAAGACCTAAACGTGAGATAGGAATCTGTCAAAATCCTAGAAGAAAATATAGGCAGCAACCTTACCTCAGCTGCAACTTCTTGCTAGATATGTCTCCAAAGACAAGGGAAACAAAAGCAAAAATGTACTATTGAGACTTCATCAAGATAAAAAGCTTTTGCACAGCAAATAGCTGACAAAATTAAAAGGCAACCTATGGAATGGGAGAATATATTTGCAAATGGCTTATCAGATAAAGGGCCAGTATCCGGGGCGCCTGGGTGGCTCGGTGGGTTAAAGCCTCTGCCTTCGGCTCAGGTCATGATCTCAGGGTCCTGGGATCGAGCCCCGCATCGGGCTCTCTGCTCAGCGGGGAGCCTGCTTTCCCCTTTCTCTCTGCCTGCCTCTCTGCCTACTTGTGATCTCTGTCTGTCAAGTAAATAAAATTAAAAAAAAAAAAAAAAAAAAGGGCCAGTATCCAAAATCTATAAAGAAACTTATTAAAGTCAACACCCAAAAATAAAAAAATCCAGTCAAGAAATGGGCAGAAGACGCCAACAGACTTTACCCCAAAGAAAACATACAAATGGCTTGCAGACACAGCATGAGGGAAATACAAATCAAAACCATAATGAGATACCATCTCACACCAGTCAAAATGGCTAAAATTAACAAGTCAGGAACAACAGATGTTGGTGAAGATGTGGAGAAAGGGGAACCCTCTTACACTGTTAGTAGGAATGCAAACTGGTGAGCCGCTCTGGAAAACAGTTTGGAGGTTCCTCAGAAAGTTGAAAACAGAGCTACCCTATGAACCAGCAACTGCATTACTGGGTATTTACCCCAAAGATACAAATGCAGTGATCCAAAGGGGCATCTCACCCCAATGTTTAGAGTAGCAACGTCCACCACAGCCAAAATATGGAAAGCGTCCAGATGTCCACTGACAGATGAATGGATAAAGATGAGGTATATATACACAGTAGTATTTTTATTCAGAAAGAATTAAATCTTATCATTTTCAACAATGTGGATAGAATTAGAGTATTATGCTAAGCAAAATAAGTAAGTCAGAGAAAGACAAATACCTTATGATTTCATTCAAATGTGGAATTTAAGAAATAAAAGAGATGAACACAGGAGAAGGTAAGGAAAAATAAAGTAAGATGAAAATTGACAGGAAGGCAAAATGTAAGAGACATTGAACTCTAGGAAACACACTGAGGGTTGCTGTAGGGGAGGTGGGTGGGGTGATGAGGTAACTGGGGGATGGGTATTAAAAAGGGAAACTGATGGAATGAGCACTGGGTATGTTATATGCAACTGATGAATCACTAAACTAATAATAATCACTAAGCCTCTGAAACTAATAAAAAAAATCTGAAATGTGTAAAAACGGTTTTTTTTTTAGCATTTTCAAATTTATATAAAGTGAGATAATTATAAAATTATATCATGGAGATTTTAAATCAAGGAGATTTTTAAAAATCATAAAAATTAAATCAAGGAGATTTTTCTAAATAAATCACATTAGATTTAATAGTTTCTTCACTGATTCTTTGTACTGAGAAAGGGTATTTTCATTGTCCCCTTCATTCTTAAGACTAACAACAGACTTTTTGTACTCTTCAACTTCTTTTGTAGCAAGGAGCTCTTCTTTATTTACATCCAGATTTTTCTCAGCAGCTTTGATTTGGAGAAGTGTTTCCAGAATATTTTTTTCAGAGGAGCTATTGTTCCATACATACTCTTCCATGTCTGCTTCAGTCTTATCTTTCTCCCATTCTTCAGTTTTCTGAAAGGAAAAAACTGAGTTCTGAAATCTGAGAAATACGATCCAAAAACAAAGTTTTGTTTTTGTTTTAGGGAAAGAGAATCTGCAAAATGTGGAGTCCCTATGGATACTTTGTATGTGAACTTTGATTTCCCTCCCTTACAGCACTGCTATCCACCTGCGCCAACTGTTTCAGGACCCCACACTCTATGATGTGACTACTACATTACTACTCACTAACTCTACAGAATTTATCTGGCTTGCAAATTCCACTCACAAAGCAACACTATTTCCCAAAAGAGACAGAAAACTCATTTTTTGCAGCTTTCTAATCCCTAAACTCTTAACACATCAACACTTCACATTTCTGAGGTTAATAATAAAGAGTTGAGAAAAGACTGTATTTATCTTTGTAACATGCCTGTGGGGATGACAAGGAATACCAATCATTACAATAAAATAAAAAATATAAAATACATGTGTAATACATGATTTTTAGTCCTAATGACTTCATATATTCTGGAATTTTATTTTGTTATTATCTTTATTTTCTATTCCTCTAAGGGAAAAAATTTTTGTTACTACTTGTTTTCACTTTTCTTCTTTTTTTTTTTTTTTTAAAGATTTTATTTATTTATTTGACAGAGAGAGACACAGAGAGAGGGGAAGCAGGGGGGAGCGGGTGAGGGAGAAGCAGGCTTGCCTTGGAGCAGGGAGCCCAATACACGGTTCAATCCCAGGACTCTGGGATCATGACCTGAGCTGAAGGCAGATGCTTAACAACTGAACCACCCAGGCTCCCCACTAACATGTTTTTTCTTACAAAAGTTACTACTATGCTATCTTAGGGAACACTGTTAGGTTTTATAGTAATATAATTCAGATTTCGTGATTTAGATGAAGATGAAGATGTAACATTCTGTGAAAAATCAAGGAACGCAGCTGATAAATAATAAGCCCTGGTTCAATGAAGTGCTGAATGCCAGCCACATTCTTTTCAAACTAACATATTCTAACATAATATATTAACAATATTTATTTCCAAAATAACATATTCTGAGCTATATACTACTATAGAATCATCCAATATTCTTAAAGCTTTTGAAGGTGGTAAACCCCGCAAATTAGAACATTTCTGAAGTATTAAAAGAAAGATTTGTAAGGCTGTCAAAATTATTTTATCTCTGAAAACTCCTCTTGAAAAAGACCCCAACTTGAGCAGACAGAGCTCCAAGTCTGTTCAGAATTAAGTGAGTACCAAGGAGTCGGTTTCTACTTCTGCCTCCCTCCTGTCCCCAACCTCACTATTCGAGTCCATGAAAAAAGAAAAAGCACAAGAGGGGTGCCTGGGTGGCTCCGTGGGTTAAAGCCTCTGCCTTCTGCTCAGGTCATGATCCCAGGGTCCTGGGGCATTAGGCTCTCTGCTCAGCAGGGAGCCTGCTTCCTCCTCTCTCTCTGTTTGCCTCTCTGCCTACTTGTGATCTCTGTCTATCAAATAAATAAAAGTTTAAAAAAATCTTAAGAAACAAAAAAGGAAAAGAGAAAAAGCACAGGAAATGCATCCCTCAAAAGGTAAAGAGGAGCCCCACCAACTGCAAATAGGCCCCTGGATATGCCATGGACTCAGCTAACCCCATTTGGGTTAACTGAAGGCAAGGAAAGAGTCTCCTCCACAAAGAACCACAAGAAAAATCCTGTTTATATCCTTCAAACTAAATAACCTTTCCTTCAAGATAAACCAATAGGATGTGGAGTGTCTCCCTGACCCTCAAATTCCTTAGCCAAAGGGGCTATACTCACAACTCCCTATATACTGTTTGCCCCACCTCCCTATCCTGAATTTATAGCTGAGGAAAACATCTCAACTAACATTCTAGAAACATATTATCTGGTTGAGAATTAACTCTACACTCCTTTTTTAATCTGGCTGTGATTCACCCCATAGGCTTGGCAAAGGGGCGGGGTGGGTGAATAATGTGAAACAACTTCTTGTATCCTGTGCATACAAGCCTGTTGCAAATAACTTCTAACAGCCAAATCTGAATTTTACATTAAAAAGAAAACTGACAAAATCATCCTACCCTACCTACGTTTTACTGTAATATTTGGGGAAAAAATAAATGTCAGACCCTTAAAAAAAACAAATGCCCTAGGGGCACCTGGGTGGCTCAGTGGGTTAAGCCGCTGCCTTCGGCTCAGGTCATGATCTCAGGGTTCTGGGATCAAGTCCCGCATCAGGCTTTCTGCTCAGCAGGGAGCCTGCTTCCTCCTCTCTCTCTCTGCCTGCCTCTCTGTCTACTTGTGATTTCTCTCTGTCAAATAAATAAATAAAATCTTAAAAAAAAAAAAACCACAACAAATGCCCTAAATTAAATGTTTCTTTGGTCCTATCTACTCTTAGAAGTGCTTTAAATGATGAAACAGTGTCATAGTTTCTTCATAATTCTAACTTACAAATGAGTATCCTGAAGATTCCAACAAATACATTATATAAAGCACTATGTAAAACAGTCAATCTACCTCTTTTTTAAAAAAAATTCTAATCTACTTCATTCTTGACTGCTAGAAGACAATTAAGAGATTAACAATTTAAAAAATTATAACTTTCACCTAGTTTTATGTGGATTTTTTCACCTATTCTGAAATAGATACTTAAAGAGGTAACAAAAGTAAATTCACTGTAATCTTCATCATTTCATTTATCTTCCACTTATGTTTGGTGTACACAATTCTAGGCTGCCTTGTCAAAGTGTTACAGTGTGCCATGCTATTGATTCCCTCGGCCCTCAGGTGGCCAGGAGACCCTGGAGCAGCGGTGCACAAGCACCCTCTTCCTTCACTGATCTCAGGAAAGACTTTTCTCTGTGCAGCGACACAAAAAAGGTTAGGAAATACTGCACTAAGGGATAACAAACACTTACAGGAGAAAATCATACTGTGTTAAATAGCCAGTGGTAAGTAGTAGTTTCCTACTAATCCTACACAGACACAAAGCAGTGTTGGGCTTCAGCTGCAAGCTAAACAAAACTCATGTTTTCAACAATTCTAATAACTTTAGGATCCAAACTCTGCACAGTTGAATATAAATTCCAAGATAATGATAGTAACAATACCAATAAATTAAATACTTATATGCCACGGACCTTAAATGCTTACATACATTAATTATTTCATCTAATTCTTATTAAAACCTACTGGGTTTGATGTTAACATCTCTACAGAAAGAAAATAAAGTAATATGGAAGTTAAATAGGGGCCATAGCCACCTGGGAATGTTTCTGATTTCAGAATTTTTTACATTTTAGAAAATTAATACAGTGCATAAACCATATATTTTGTTAACATTTCCAGAGAAGATCAACCACAGGACACCCTAAATCAAATACATCACCATTTTTGCAGCAACGTGTATGCAGTCACACTAAACAAAGGCTATAAATGTTTTTCATCCATTCAAGTCTCATTTTGCCACCAAATAAGTTATGAAAAAACTAGCAATTTCCAAAGCTTTGGGGGTTACAGAGTTAGGGTGTGTGTGTGTGTGATTTGCTCAGGATCGCACAGGGAGGTGGTATGACACAATATTTAATATGGGCTTTGGTGTTTTACGGAACTCAGTTTACATCCTAGCTTCATCACTTACTACTGTGACAGACTTGTGTTACAGAAGAAGTGATTCCAAGGGCTGTTCTGTGAATTAAAAGAGGTAAGGAATAAAAATAAAATAAAATAGGTAAGGAATATCCATGCACTTAGAGCAACCAGCTCAGAGTAAACACTAAATAAATGCTTGCTACGAATAAAACATAGCTTATGAAGATGAATGAAAGAGAGTGGGATTCAAATCCTTGTTAGCCTACCTACAAAATGTGTTTCTATGTCAAGGGCATCACTACCCCCCCATCAAACAATAAATAGAAACTTTCAGTGTAAATATAAACACAAACCAAATTGTTCGAATGTTCTGCAATTATTCCCACTCACAAAATTGTATCATTATTTTTATAATGTTTAGATAAAATAGTTAAAGAAACAAGAGGTCTTTATTTCTTATCCCTGATATAAAGGTAATGTTTTTCGTGATTCTTGTAACTTCATGTCTTCTTGATAAATGCTATCACTGATTAAATTTTCCCAATTAATTGCCTATTCTTACTAAGTTATCTCCAGTTTTCCTGCAGTCTCCTTTGGATATAGGCATTTTATGTCTAATCAGATGTAGATTAGAAAACACAGACACACACACACGCACACAAAATAGCATTCTTGTCAAGAAAAAGAAATTTACTTTTTTGAAGTCCTGAGTTAAATGGAAGAAAATATCTTTACAGCATCTTTAGAATGTCTCTGTTTTTCAAGCAGGAAAAGTAAAAGCTAATTATTATCAATATATTTACTTTTTGAGGGAAATCTTTACTACTCATTAATGTATAAGCTTTCACAGATGAGTAACAACCAAATAGAGCTTGTCAGTGAAGAGAGAACAGAACTAACTAAAAGAGATGCTGTTCTATAAATGATATATTAGGAAGCTATTCTAAAACATCTTAATCTTTGTCAATGATATAAAGGCAGTAATACTGTCCATACTACTTGTCACGTTAGAATATTTTTCATTTCTAAGAGGTATAAATATAAAATCCTTGGGGCACCTGGGTGACTCAGTCAGTTAAACACCCAACTCTTGATTTCAACTCAGGTGATGATCTTAGGGTCCTGAGATGGAGCCCCCAGTAGGGCTTCCTCCTCAGCAGGGAGTCTACTTGGGAATCCCTCTCTTTCTGCCCCTCCCCCACTCTCACTCTTTCTCTAAAATAAATTTTAAAATCTTAAAAAAAAAAAAAAGATATCAGAGTTACAGAATCAGTGATGACTAGACGAATGTGAATTCCAGGCTGCAAGGATGTGAGAAGGATCCTTCTGAAAATCCTTAAACATTTTCTTTCTTGAGGGCATTTTCCAATTCTGTACAAGACTGGCACTTGGCAAATGCAGGATTCTTCTTGGGTATAGAGGAATACGTGAAATTTGAGCTGTTACACAGGGCTCTATAAAACAGACTGGAAATGAAGAATCCCAAACATGACTGGTTTTAGTTCTGGGGTTACTTATGGAGAAGTTAGGAAATCATAATCACACCTCTAAAAAGCAAAGTAAAATCCCCCATAATCTCAGAATGTTTAGGAGACAAAGTCGCACTAGAAGGAAGAAGTGTGTTTTAAATGCACAACCAATCACCCCCCCCCTTTTTTTTTAAGATTTTATTTATTTATTTGATAGAGATCACAAGTAGGCAGAGAGGCAGGCAGAGAGAGAGAAGGGGAAACAGACTCCCTGCCAAGCAGACAGCCCGATGTGGGACTTGATCACAGGACCCTGAGATCATGACCTGAGCTGAAGGCAGAGGCTTAACCCTCTGAGCCACCCAGGCACCCCCTACCCCAATCACCCTTTTAAAACATCTACCAGATTCTGTTTCAAGGTTAGAGGTTACCAAGCTAAGCTCAAAACTTCTGAAAAGTACAAATGACTCTACAGCAGATATAGAAGTTGATTAACCAAGTTCCCAATCAAAAGCCTTGATGGCTATGCCTAAGGAAGAGCTGGATAGGATTAATAACAGTCTAGATAGAGCAGAAGTCAGAATTAATGAATGCCAAAACAGACCAACACAAAACTACATTGCTATACATATCAGATCTGTACTATGGGATTATAACTATGAGATTCTGAAATCTTTTTATATTTTATGATATAACTCCAAGATTCCCAATGATTCTACTTAACAAGTTCCAACAAATCTTTGGAGGATAACTCCTAACATATTTCTTATAGACTGAATGCTTGGGTCTCCGCCCCCCCATGCCCACCCTCAATTCTTGTTGGAATGGAACTCCCAAATGGTGGCATTGGAGGTGGGGTCTTTGGGAGATGCATAGGTCATGAGGTGGAGCCCTCATGAATGAGATTAACACCCTTGTGAAAGAGCTTCCAGAGAAAACCCTTGCCCCTTCTGCCATGTGAGGAGACAGCAAAACGACAGCTGTTTATGAAACAGGAAGTGAGCCCTCACTAGACACCCGACCTGCCAATGCTTTGATCTTAGATATCTCAAACTTCAAAAAAACAAGAAACAAATTTCTTTTGTTTATAAACAGACCAGTCTGTGGTACTGTGTTATAGCAACCTAAATGGAATAAGACAATGTCTTATACAAATAAAAATCAAAACTTATTTTTTAAGTTTGCAATAACAAATTTTGGGAAATTTAGTCTGGATCAATTTTCTTAAATAAGTTTATTTATTTATTTATTATTTTAAAAAAGATTTTATTTATTTATTTGACAGATCACAAGCAGGCAGAGAGGCAGACAGAGAGAGAGGAGGAAGCAGGCTCCCCGCTGAGCAGAGAGCCCAATGCGGGGCTCGATCCCAGGACTCTGGGATCATGACCTGAGCCGAAGGCAGAGGCTTTAATCCACTGCGCCACCCAGGCGCCCCAAATAAGTTTATTTAAAAGCCTATAATTTTCACCATCTAAAACATAATTTTTCCATAACTTCAAACTTAAAGAACTAATAGTGTTAAATTTCACAAAAATAATCTGATACCATAGACTTCCTGATGGAAGAGCACAATACTAATTACACAGTAGTTTTTAAAAAGTCAAAATAGAATCTGATGAAGCTCTAGATACAACTATCAACTTAAAAAATTATAGTATGGTGATACAATCAGCAGAATTCAAATGATGGGAAAGCCCACAGCAAACAAGAGCCCAAGATTTCTTCAACAAATAAATTGCAAGGAAAGAGCTCAACAGACAAAACTCCCTTTCGGTCTGTGACTGCTCCTGCATACTCTTTCACAAAACATTTCCTGAGAACCCACCATGTGCTAGGCAGTACGGGGAGAAGCAGGATGTCTCTAGGTACCCTGGCTAAAAATGAATGTTTTCATATCCAAGTATTTTAGAAAAAGGGTACCTATGCTTGTTCGTATTAGGCATCTGCTGATGAAATAAAAAACAGAAACAAAAATCCTCATTATTCAAATACAATAATAATGTAGTGGAACAAAATCCAATTTTTTAAAAAAGATTTTATTTATTTATTTGACAGACAGAGATCACAGGTAGGCAGAGGCAGGCAGAGAGAGAAGCAGGTCCCCGCCGAGCAAGGAGCCTGTTGCAGGGCTTGATCCCAGGACCCTGAGATCATGACCTAAGCCGAAGGCAGAGGTTTTAACCCACTGAGCCACCCAGGCGCCCCCAAAATCCAATTTATAAGCTAATTCTTTTCTTTTCCTTTTTTCCTAATTCTTTCTTTCTTTTTTTAGAGAGAAAGGGCACATGCTAGCAGGGGGAGGAGCAGAGGAAGAGGGACAAGCCAACTTAGTGCTGTGCACGGAGCCCAACTGGGGGCTTGATCCTATGACTCTGAAATCATGACCTGAGCCAAAAATCAAGAGTCCAACACTCAATTGACTGAACCACCCAGGCACCTCTAAGTTAATCATTTTCTATGAGGCTAAATACATTTTGTTTTTGTGATTTAAAGGAGTCTATTACAGAAAATTTCAAACACATACAAAAGAGATAGCACTATATAAACTCTCACGTACTCATCAACCAGTCTCTCTCCACCGCACCCCCAAAGATTTTGTTTATTTATTTGAAAGACAGCAAGAGAAAGAGCAAAAGAGTTAGAGAGCATGAGTGGGGTAAGGGGCAGGGAGAGAAGCAGACTCCTGGCTGAGCAGGGAACCCAATGCAGGGCTTGATCCCAGGACTCCGGGATCATGACCTGAGCTGAAGGGAGATGCTTAACCAACTGAGCCACCCAGGCACCCCAAGAGTTTCTTTTTCTTTTCTTTTCTTTTTTTTTTTAAAGATTTTATTTATTTATTTGACAGAGAGAGATCACAAGTAGGCAGAGAGGCAGGCAGAGAGAGAGAAGAGGAGGAAGCAGACTCCCTGCTGAGCAGAGAGCCCGATGCGGGACTCGATCCCAGGACCCTGAGATCATGACCTGAGCTGAAGGCAGCGGCTTAACCCACTGAGCCACCCAGGCGCCCCCAAGAGTTTCTTCTTTTGAAGTGTAGCTGCAATATATTAATTTTAAAATATAAATAATATCATCTTCAAATTACTGGGTGGCAATTAAAAATATCACTAAGCTTAAATTGTTCACCATTTAGGCAGAGTTTGATTAACCTATAGACTCCTATTTTAATACTTCAACCACTAAACATTTATAATTTTAGCATTTAATTTGTATGCGTGTGTATATAATACATATACACATATCTGGGCTCTCTTTTTTCTTCCCTGCCTACAACGAGAGAACCTGCTCTGACTACAACCCTAGAGGAAGCAACCTTTCATTCTACACGATCTGTTCTCCTTTCTACAAAGCCTCAATTATTCATTTGCTCAATAAATCTTTATTGCACAACTACCCTGCCAGGCACACACTGTGCTGTCCTGCAATTGCCAGTCTAGTAGGAAACCTGGAGTTGAGTAGGAGCCAATCAAATGGAAGACTGCAATCCCAGCAGAGAAAAGAGCATCCAGAAAGACCTGGAGATAGCAAAGACCTCAGTATAATCAAGGAACTGAATGGAGGCCAAGGTGAGGAAAGCAGCATGGGATGAATATAGCTATTAGAATACTTACTTTAGAATACTTACTATGTATGTCAGCACCATACATACAATAATTCACTTAACTTCCACAACAACCCTATGAGGTAGTACTATTACTATCTGCTTTATAGACCAAAAACTGAAGCCCAGACCCATTAAATAATTTGCTAAATCATACTGCTTTTTAGTGGCAGAACAACATATTCCAAGGAACACAGATACACTGTAAAAAAGAATATAAAGAACAAAAGAATAATTTAATTGCATCTATCACCTTTTTGTCCTCTTGTAAGCATAAATTCAATACACAGAAAAACACTGCATTCCATGCATTGGTCAGTGTATTCTGATGTAACAGAAGGCAAAGAAATAGCTGTTCCACTGAACACACAAAGTTGTCACCTTTTACCATCTTATTTACAGCTCCCTTTGCCTAGAACATGAATCACAGTAATATTCCACTTCTCATGATTATAAGTAAGGCATTGTGCTACATGAGGAAAAAACAGTTTAAGCATTAGAAGAAAATTCAAGTTATTTGAAAATCATAAAAAATAAGAAGAGGTAAATATCCATAGTGGATTTTTAAAAAAAAGAAAGATTACTGCCAATTCTTTCAGTTACCATGGCCAAATGTTTAACTGAGTATGTCAAGGAACTCAATTTAATTCAGATTGGTTTTTTTTTTTTTTAAAGATTTTATTTATTTATTTGACAGAGAGAAATCACAAGTAGTTGGAGAGGCAGGCAGAGAGAGAGAGAGAGGGAAGCAGGCTCCCCGCTGAGCAGAGAACCCGATGCGGAACTCGATCCCAGGACCCTGAGATCATGACCTGAGCTGAAGGCAGCGGCTTAATCCACTGAGCCACCCAGGCGCCCCCAGATTGGTTTTTTAAAAATTTACTGAATGCTATTTTGTCAGACATTGTACTCGGGGTTGGGAATGCAACAATAAATGAAAGATACGTCCTTCTCCTCAGTAATCTCACAGTCTAACAGGGTCAGTCAGACAATTACCATAGAAGCAATAAGAAGAATGCTAACAGGAGGAGGAGGAAAGGATACACTGATAACTTCTAGGACGGGCTACATCTGAAGTGTATTAAAAGATTCATATGAATCGGCAAGGCTGATCAATTTGAAAAAGGGATCATAAGCAGAAAGAACAGCATATGTAAAGTTATAAAAGAACACATTATGTTCATTACGGCTGAGATACAGAATACATAGCTTATATTTCCTGAGAACTGGTAATGAGGTGGCAAACTGTTGTGAACAGACAGGCTATGTAGGTTAGATTTTATCCTGGGTAATAGGGAACCACTCACGGAAGGACTTTATAAAGCAATATGACACAATAGATTTGCTTTTTAGAAACAATTACTTTAACAGAAATCCAGAAGATAGACGGGATGGGAAAATCAATAAGGCTATTATAGTTAAAAGATGATGAAGACTCAGGGTGGTAGCAGTAGGCAACAGGAAGAGAAAATATTTTTAAAGGATGTAATATGATGTTTTCCCTGACAGCAAAGAGAAGTGTCACCTTAATTGTGCCATCATCCAAGAATACAGAAAAGCTGCCTATTGCCTAACACATCAAGTCAAAAAAGTCTGTATCATGGACAAATTTTTTTGCCCTTCTTCTTTTTTTTTAATGATCTTATTTATTTATTTGAGAGAGAGAGCAAGTAAGAGAGAGCATGAGAGGGTAGATGGTAGGGTAGATGGTCAGAGGGAGAAGCGGACTCCCTGTGGAGCTGGGACTCCAGGATCATGACCTGAGCTGAAGGCAGTCACTCAACTAACTGATACTAGACACATATACAAAAACCATCTTAAAAGAGATATACCAGCCTTCTGTGTAGTTTCTTTATTAAGAAGACTCAAAGATTGGGGAAATTATTCACAATCAGAACTTATATCAGACTCCTCTGTGGAGACTTTAAAATGAAACCTTCCTGAGTTTCACCACTAGAGATGTTAATTATGTAGAGTTCATGGATCCGTTATTTTAAAAAAGCTTCCCAGGTGAGTCTAATGCAACCCGTACCTGAAAACAGTTTAGGGGGATAAATTTTCTTTCTTTTTTCTTTTTTTTTAAAAAGATTTTATTTATTTGAGAGAAAGAGCACAAGCAGGGGGAGAGGCCAAGGAAGAGGGAAAAGTAGGCTCCCCCCTGAGCAGGGCGTCTAATAGAGGGCTTTCCATCCCAGGACACTGGGATCATGACCTGAGCTGAAGCCAGAAGCTTAAGCAACTGAGCCACCCAGGTGCCCTGGAAATAAATTTTCAACTGTCAATTGTTCAGTTTGAGAACATAGTAAGCTAGCAGCTAAAGTGCAGATTTGATTTCATCTCTTATTTAATAATCTGTTTTAATGGAAGTCAAAGTTGAATAACACTAAATATGATACCATGGGAAGAATATGAACTTTGAAGCTGCAGTTCAAGTCTCGAGTCCCTCAGCCAACAAACTCTGTAAACTTGAGAAAAACTATGTATCTCTCTAAATCTTGATTTCTCAATTTATATCATGAAGAGGTTGTAACAGATAAATCTGATTCCCGATCTTCAAAGTCAGTACTAATTTAAAATGGATGGACACACTAAACACTATTGTGTTCAGAAAAAAGACACCATTTTAAAGCACTTTTTAAAAATGGAGTTCTTCAGAGCACCTGGGCAGCTCAATCAGATAAGCGTCTGCCTTCAGCTCAAGTCAAGATCCCAGGATCCTCGTATGGAGACCGGCATGCGGCTCCCTGCTCAGCGGGAAATTGCTTCTCCCTGTATCCCCTGCTCTTCATGCTCATCTCTCACTATTTCTCTCTGTCAAATAAATAAATAAAATCTTAAAAAAAAAAAAATGGAGCTCCTCTCTCACTCCTCATCCCCTTTTTGGTTTCCTTTTTATTTTTATCCAGGGTGATCATTTGGAAAGCAAAGGTAAAAAAGAAAGAGACACAGGTGACTCCTGGAGCAAGACTAAAAATTTCTTTTAAAACGAAAGCCAAGGGGAGCCTAGGTGGCTCAGTCAGTTAAGTGTCGAACTCTTGATTTTGGCTCAGGTCATGATCTCAGGACTGTGATACCAAGCCCCACATCTGGCTGGGTGCTAGATTTGGAGCCTGCTTAAGATTCTTTCTTTCCTAGAATGAATGAAACAAGATGGGATTGGGAGGGAGACAAACCATAAGTGACTCTTAATCTCACAAAACAAACTGAAGGTTGCTGGGGGGAGGGGGTTTCCGAAAGGGGGGTGGGGTTGTGGACATTGGGGAGGGTATGTGCTATGGTGAGTGCTGTGAACTGTGTAAACCTGGCGATTCACAGACCTGTACCCCTGAGGATAAAAATACATTATATGTTTATAAAAAAGAAAAAAAGAAAGAAAAAGAAAAAAAAAAGATTCCTTCTCTCCTCTCTGCTCCCTCTCTAAAAATAACAATAACAATAATAAAAATAAAAATAAATTAAATACAGGCCAGATGTGCTATTTGCCTAGAATCAAGGAAAAGGTAGCAAGTAAGCACTCTTTATTGTTACTGCTCTACTACAAATGCTCAGACTCATCATGGGAATCCAATTAATGTATTTAGTTATTTTTTTCTTTAATAAACACTGTAATATTAGTTTATGCATAATTAGATTACTCAGAAGTTTATGCATAAATACATTTCACATTGAAAAGATGTACCCTGTTACAGCAGCCATTATTTTTCTATAATACAGAGGATACTAACATAGTCAAATATAAATTAGCATCAGGAAATAAACTCATAGAAGCAAATGTTTGTGGAAAACTTCCAAAACAATAAGGAATTAAGAATACTTTGTAAATATTTGAGAAAACATAATCAAATGAAAAGCAAACCTAATCTACACATAAATCATACATCCATGAAAATTAAGTATCTCAAACTGTTGCAAAGATATTTTTTATAAACTGGGCACAATTATGATTGCTGATTATTAACAATTTTATCAATAGATCATTAAGCTAGAACAGTAAGCTAATCATTGCTAACATCTAACAAGTATGCTACGTTTTTACTAAAAAGGGAGTTTGATACTTTGTCACCTTACTTTTGAAGACTTCTACTTCAAAAGGCTATGGAAATCGGACACCTGGATGGCTCAGTGGGTTAAAGCCTCTGCCTTCGGCTCAGGTCATGATCCCAGGGTCCTGGGATCAAGCCCTGCATTGGGTTCTCTGCTCCGCAGGGAGCCTGCTTCCTCCTCTCTCTCTCTGCCTGCCTCTCTGCCTACTTGTGATCTCTGCCTGTCAAATAAATAAATAAAATCTTTAAAAAAAAAAAAAAAGGTCTATGGAAATCTAAAAGAATGGACAACTATTATTAAACATTCAGTGTTCTTATATAGCACTGACCTAGATACTATGAAGAACAAAATACAGTAAGGTTGGATATATGCTAATGAGGACCTTATGATCAGTCAGAAAGACAAAACATATATGGAATAACAAAAACACACATGGGAAACAGTCAACTGTTTCCAGTCATACATGGCACAACTGCCTGTGGTCAAGGGCGCTATTAACCAATATAGATGAGACAGTATAACTTGCTATTTATGTGAGATAGGAGTTACGCAAAGAATAAAAGGCTCAAATTCATCTGTTGAATTAATATCCAAAATATATGAAGAACTCATAACAACTCAAGCAGAAAAACAATTTGAGAATGAGAAGATCTAAATACCCACTTTTCCAAAGACATACAGATGGCCTAAAAGACACATGAAAAGATGTTCCACATCAGTCACCAGTGAAATGCAAATCAAAAGGACAATGAAAGACAATGAAAGAACACTTCACACCTGTTACAATGGTTATTCTCAAAAAGACAAGAAATAACAAGTATTGATAAGGATACGGAGAAAACAGAACTCTGTGCACTGCTGGTGGGAATGTAAATTGGTACAGCCACTGTGGAAAACAGTACAGAAGTTCCTCAAGAAATTAAAAATATAACTATCACAAGATCAAGCAACTCCACTTCTGGGTATAATCCAAAGAAAAGGAACATTAACTTGAAAAAATACCTGCACCCTCAAGTTCACTGCAACATTATTTACAATAGCCAAGACATGGAAACAACCTCTGTGTCCAATGATGGATAAACCGATAAAGAGTTAAGTGTGTATGTATGCAAGCATACATACATATACACTATGGACTATTATTCAGCCAAAAAAAGGAACTCCTACCATCTGTGACAACATGAATGGCTCTTGAAGGCATTAAACTAAGTGAAAAAAAGTCAGAGAAAGATATATAACATATGATCTCATTTATGTGTGGAATCTAAAAAACCTCAACGTATAGCAACAGAACAAATTGGTGGCTGCTAGAGGCTAGGGTTGAGCAAAGTGAGTGAAGATGGTTAATAGGTACAAACTTCCAGTTAGAAAGCAAATCATGGGGATGTCATGTACACTATGGTGACTACAGTTAATAACACTGTACTGCATATTTGAAAGTTACTAAGAGTAAATTTCAAAAGTTCTCATCACAAGAAAAAAACATTTGTAACTATATGCAGTGATGAGTGGATGAATGTTAACTAGACATAATGTGATCATTTCATAACATATGTTATGGAAGCATTACACTTTACCACCTGAAACAAATATAATATTATACATCAATTATATCATAAAAAATAGGCTCAAAGCAGGTATCAACTGAAGTGTTGAAGGATATACAATAAGTAGAAAAAATTAAAAATTAAATAGTAAACTATACAACATCATAAACTATACAACAACACTTTTGTAATATTTACTACTAAACCTTGTTTCTACTAGTGTTCCTCAATGGAAAAGACAAAGTCTTCCTCCTTATATATTAAACCCCATATGCAACAACACCAAGCAAGTAATAGGCAACCAGTAAACTTTTACCCCATCAATCAATAAACAGTTCATTTTAATGAAAGCACACCTGACATTTGCTATATGGATGGTTTACTATTTCATAAACATTAAAAAAGTGAAAGGGGTACTTTCTTAAACAACTAGTAAAATGCTACCTCGGCTCAATTTTGCCCTCTGGATACAATTTTACACTCTGTAAATAAGCCATACAACCTGTTCACAACCTGGCTCTGACTTGTTTTCCTGGTCTCAACTCCTTACCTCTGCCCTATCAGCCTTACACCCCGGCCACACCCAACTTCCACCGGCTCTCTACATCCACAAGGCCAGAGTCCTTCACCCACTGCTCTACTGCATCTTCCTATTTATCTTCCAGAACCAGTCACCAGTTCTTGTGAGGCTTCCAGGGAGAATTAATACTCATCGGTGGCTCTCACAGCACCGTGTTCCTACCTCCGTTACTGAGTGAAACAGACTACGTTATAACTTCCTGGTTCTCTCCAGAAATAAAGGTACCTAAAGGCAGAGCTCTTTCACTTTCATAGTCTGAGCAATACCTAGCACTGTACCTGGTACACAAGACAAAATTACTGCTGAATGCAGGAAAGAGTACACAACATTACAAACATCATTCAAGAGTTCTTTACTATCACCTGGAAATATATGTGCATTCCATGTATTCCACACATCATAAGGAACTCACAGACCAAACATTAAATGGTGATGATGGAGCTGCAAAAGGACTCTTCATTATCAGATATATCTGCGATAAGGTCTGCTTTAAAAATGAACTTTTTTTTTTTAAAGATTTTATTATTTGAGATAGAGTGAAAGGGAGAAGCAGGATCCCCACAGAGCAGGGAGCCTAACATGGGGCTCAATCCCAGGACCCTGGGATCATGACCTGAGCTGAAAAGAGATGCTTAACCAACTGAGCCACCCCACTGCCCCTGAACTTCTTACTTTAACATGAACTCTTTACTTCAAAAATGAACTCTTTAAAAATGAACTCTGAGGGGTGCCTGGGTGGCTCAGTGGGTTAAAGCCTCTGCCTTTGGCTCAGGTCATGATCCCAGGGTCCTGGGGTCGAGCCCCACATTGGGCTCTCTGCTCAGTGGGAAGCCTGCTTCCTCCTCTCTCTCTCTGCTTGTCTCTCTGCCTGTTTGTGATCTTTCTCTGTCAAATAAATAAATAAAATCTTAAAAAAAAAAAAAAAAATGAACTCTGAGTCTGAAATTACCCGACTCAGAAGTTTGTTATGTGGCTTTCCAGAACCAATTTAGTATAAAGCTAGATGTATTTTTGACTAGCAATAAGACTATCATGGAATCCACATAAGACAGTTGAAAATTCAAATTTAAAAAAGGAACTATTAGTAATTAAATATCAAATTATTCAAGAATCCTTGGAATTTGATTTCAGATCTCTAGAAAGTAAGTGTTTTTTTCTTCCTCCAGTGTCTATCTTTTGTGCAAATCATTTTACAAAATGTTTCATCTGATCATTTCTTAACCAAATTACTTGTGGAAGCTTTAAAGAATATCATGGCACGAAGTTAAAATCTAGGAAGTTTTGTTATTATCAGCATGTCAGAATGCTGAGAAGGATACCTGTTCTAAAAATTCAAATACAACAGGGTACAGATCTGATTACCTATATAAAGTCTCTGTCAAGCTAAATGGGAATAAATTAATTTGAAATCCAAAGACAAATCTTTCTTCCTTTTAGTATTAACAATAATGTTAATAGCCACCATTTACTGAGAGCCTGCTACCTGCCAGACATTTCATGCAAATTCTACCCGAAAACACTTAGAAGAAAAGTGAACCTAGGAGGCCAAATAGCTGGCCAAAGCTACATAAGAAGTAATGGAATTCAAATCCAGGTCAATCAGGTTCCAAAGGATAAAAGTTAATTCACTCCTATGCTAACAACATGTCATACTGAAAGACTGCAACAAATTTCTACAACTCTCTTTCCTTCTTTGAACTGTGGAAGGATAAATGGTCTAAAGCATGTCTCATCACCTCGTAGCACTGCCATAACCATTCTTTAACTCACTGCTTGAAGTCTACGGTATGTGAAATCTGTGCTTTTCAACATTTACTTTGATACTTCCAAAGTTAAACTGTTTGCATAGCATACAGTAGTAAATTTCTTTATCCTCAAGTCTAGATGAACACGTTTTCATATAAGTTTCCGAACTGTGTGCTACATAAAATCAACTACTTTCCCCTCAACACTTAGAGGTAACCTCCACAAAAAGGTTAAAAAGCCAGAAAATTAAGAGCAGCTTACTTTTAGGTATTAAATACTCCGAAACTAGTTAAAAAATAAACGGATTAAAAGGGGGTTCTCTAAATATTTGATTAAATACCAGTTTGGTAACATCAATTTCAAGTCTGAATTCCAGAAAGGAAGGAAAGTGAAGGAAAAAAGAACTTCAATTCAATAAAAATTCTGTTCCACCAGCTCCGCAAAATTTCACGGCTATTCTGCATTCTCTTAAAGCTTCTTCATTGATGGTACTTATTTAGAAAGGATTAAGAGCCAAGTTTAATACAGAAATTATTTAATTATATCTGTTTAGGACAGATGTATGTGGCCACTTATTCTGGCATCAAAGTAATTAGCATTAAAGATCAAAGGCTACTTGTGTGAATCCAGAATACAAACTTGTTTGGATTCTATGTCATGGAACCACAGAAAGAATCCAGTAAGTCAACTTTCACTGAATTTATTTATGCCTGTCATTTCCTTTGGGGCAAATTCATTTTACAGGCTGCTGGCAAAAGAGACTCAAAACTGGTCAGTTTTTATTGTTTGGTATTAACTCTTTCAGGATCAGCCATAGAGCTATAGCTAATTCAACCATGTTGCTGGTTCAAAAGAGAACTTAATTACATTAAGCCAAAGGCATTTATAAAATCAACTGACAGGAAAGAGAGATTAACTGCTATTATGATGTTGCTCCTGAAGCCAGGAACTAGAAAATATGGATAAATTATGATAATTAGAATACCTCAGAAGAGAAAAGCTACCAGCTACTTTTTGTTCTTTACTAACCTGGCAACAAAATTTCCTTTTCTTTTATTTTCCACTTAAGCTCTTGTGCTACAGTTTTACTGTTATTATGAAGAGAATGCTGTGAGCAGTCTGGAGAATGGTTGCATGTGTTTACTCAATTACAACAACTCAGGGATGGCAGGAGATTCCCAAGGGCATCTAATCCAACTATCTATCCACAGAGAGTGATCCTTTCACCACCATATCTCCATTAAGTAGCCAAAGGATGGAATGTTCTCTACCAATTAAAAGTAGCACACTCCATCTTTAGAGGACTCTCTTAGAAAGTTTGTACTCAGTGACAAAGTCTGTTTCTCTATTGCTTTTACCTTGTTGTAATACCTAAAAGTCATGAAAAACAAATCTAACCTTTCTTTAATATGAAGTCCTTCAAACATCTAAAGAGAATGACACTCTCCTATCTCCATTCCTTCATATGTTCCTAATAGAAAATACTACTGAGTCCCCTGTCTGTTAGGCAAGCTGCAAAAAAATTAATTTATGCATATTTTAAATTATTTTAATTTTTAAAAATAATATTTAAAACTTTGAGTTACCCAAACTATTAGATACCAACTTTAAATTAGTAAGTTGATGCTCAAGCAAAAACTTCCTTATAAATAAATGTGTATGCCTGTATTAAATCTCAAAAAACTCAGACACAAGACTATTTTTAATACTAAAATTAAATAAATAATTGCCCTTCATTGTCCCTAATGTAAACTAGTGAAATGTTCACACAAAAGGCTATGTGTTAACTAAAAATTTTAAGAAATATTTAAAATACCTTTCTATAAAGTTTTGGGGCTTTGTTATGAAGTTTATTTGAACAGCAGGATGCATTCTAAATTCTTGAGTTATACAGATGAACTCCCTTCTATAACTTTGATAACTTTCAGCCAAAGTCAAACAAAAGAAAAAAAAAATTCAGATCTTCTAAACGAAGACAGAAACTCTGAATTTTAAAGGCATTTAGTATTTGGTCATCTGATTTCTGTAAGATGGAACTGAGATGGACTGCATAATCTATTTCAAGGTCCTCAATTTCAATGTCAGTAGAAATTATTTATAACATTTCATCTGTAGTTTAGTGGTTCATTAAATCCTCAACTGACTACCTGTCACAGACTGTTTTGAAATGTTAACACCATCTAAATTATACTGACAAAATTATTAAACATTCACACACAATCACTTACCCAAGACTCATGGTATAAAACTGTTAGCAGATAGAGTGCATAATCATAATTCTGTCTCTTTAAAGGGCACCTGTAAGAGAAAGAGAGAGAATAAGTCAAAATTTTAAAAATTCAGTACATAAAATAATTTGCAAAATATACAAACACTAAATACAAAGGATAACTTATATTCAGGTATTCTCTATATTCAGGGAATATCCTACCTTTTATTTCTCTTTGTTTTCATCACTAATGGGAGTTATTTGTATCTGATAATAGTTTTACACTATTTTTAATATGACTGTGTCCAATCCAAGTGCCCTTCACAATCTTGGGGCTAAGAGTCTGCTGGACAGTGTGAGTGTATCTACTGAGTTCATTTTAAAAATAGAGATAGACTAAAGACAGTGGCTAATCAAAATGTTCATCTTGATTTCTCCAGAGCCAAGATTTTAAAAAATAAGCTATGCTATTCAATGCTATACTGAAGTTGTTGTATTTAAAACAGAATTAATGACCTAAAACTAGATAAAACTTCTATATAAATATGAGATAACAAATTAAGCTTTTGGAAATCATTAATTCCAATTTCTTTAAATATAAAATAAAATCATCATTTGACAGGAGCATATCGGTGGCTCAGTAAGTTAAGCATCTGCCTTTGGCTCAGGTCATGATCCCAGGGTCCTGGGATGGAGTCCCATGTTGGACTCTGCTCAGTGGGGAGCCTGCTTCTCCCTCTGCCTGCTGCTCCCCCTGCTTGGACTCACTCTCTCCCTCTTTCTGTCAATTAAATAAATAAAATCTTTAAAAAAAAAAAAAAAAACCATCACATGACAAGTGACTTTAACAGTACTCTGCTTATTCTACATATTTAGGTTTAATAGTTCTCTAAATAGTTGCTACCATAAACACACACCCACACCCACCAACACTGGAAAACTTAGGGAAAAACTCTGTCAGATACTTACAGAATTTCAAAGAGCAACACTTTAAAAGTAATTTTTTAAGCTGCACAAACTAAAAACTCAACCTTATTTTACATTTTCTAAAGACAGTAAAAAAGAATATTACTAATATATCTCAAATCTATTTTCCCCCATACTATAATACTCTAAAACCAGGGTTCCCAAGTTTTTTCCACCCCTCATTATTGCCTTCATTTATATATGCCATACTACTTCTTCTCACCATTAAGAAGGAGGACATAAAACTTAAATGACTTCCAAGAGCTTTGAAACTAGAATGGGAAGGGAGAGAAGATATCTCCCCACTTGCTTTTCTCTAAAGGCAGGTCTTTATATTTTGACATAATTCAGAAACAGCCAAATATGGTAAGATAAAAATAAAATAATCCCGGGGCACCTGGGGGCTCAGTCAGTTAAGTGTCTGACTCTTGATTTTGCTCAGGTCACGATCTTGGGGTCACAAGATCATGCCCCGTGTTGGGCTCTGTGGTGGGCATGGAGCCTGTTTAAGATTCTCTCTCTCCCCCTTTCCTTCTACCCTTCCCCGCCTTCCAGAAACAGAAATAAAATAACCCTTTTGTAAAAACATACCAATAACCCTTCTTCACCTCAAATAACACAATTTATAAATTCATATGAGGTAAATTTAATACTGTTTTTATGAAGCAAATTCACTAAAATTCTTATTTACAAAATTGCCTGGGTAAATTAAATTTCTGTATTTAATCATTTACATTTTGAACTGAAAGATCTTTGACTTTGTAAAAATCAGTTTAAACCTTAATCACTAGCAAATCACACTTTTGTTCTCTTCTAACATCTTCCCTGAGTCTTATTCACATGGATATATTAGAATCCAGACTGAAAAATAACAATAATAATTTAAGTAGGCAGTTAGGCAAGCCTCTCCATGTCCATAAAGAGGACAGCAACAGTAGACTAGTGTGAAGATATTAAACACATGAAATGTAGGTGGCTGGGTGGCTCAGTTGTTAAATGTTTGCCTTTGGCTCAGGTGATGATCCCAGGGTCCTAGGATGGAGCCCTGCATCGGGCTCCCTACTTGGTGGGAAGCCTGCTTCTCCTTCTTCCACTCCCCCTGCTTGTGTTCCCTCTCTCACTGTGTCTCTCTCTGTCAAATAAATAAAATCTTTAAGAAAAAAATAAAATAAATAAACACATGAATGGGACAGCTTCACTGACCTAATACGTTAGTTTATGTTGATGTATAAGGCTACCCCGATTTTTTTTTATTGTTTTAATTTCTTTTCAGTGTACCAGAATTCATTGTTTATGTATACCCCAATTTTCAATGTCATTTCTTAAGGAAAGGACTGCCAGAAGACTGGAAGATAATAAAACAACACAATGACCAATAAAAACAACACAATGACCAATTGGCTGAACTTTTCTTTACCTGTCTGTTTTGATGGTAAGTACATCTGTAGTCTTGCAGTATCGCTCTCCCACAAGTTTAATGAGTTTCTTCTTTGCATGATCATCTAAATTCAAACTGGAAAGTTTAACCTTAAAAATACAAGAAAAAGTTATTTGAAAAGAATTATTTCAGATACTTTGTTTAGTGAAAAGAAAACCCCAAAACCCAGTAACAATATCATTTAATGTTAAACTAACCAAAAAGAAACTTTTGCCACCTGTACCGTTGTCTATGTAGAGTTAGCAAACGGCATGCATTATGAAGCCTGATCTTACTCATGGGGAAAAAAAAAAGGAGGAGGAGGAAACTGTTTTGAGTTGAAAGTTCTGGGCATTAGCACCTTTCCTGTTAAAACCAATAAGTCTCTTAAATAAATGATATTACAGCTTATGAGTAGCACTAAGAATTAAACTCAATTAGTATTAGTAAAGCTGGAATATAAGAATACTGGGATAAAACAAAAATGCTTTAAGATATTTCCACCATGCAATTATGAGACTTTTATCATTGCAACTTGCTTAGGGGTATTTATTTTAAAAGGTCCAGGTATCTCATGGAAGATGGTATAGAGCATTCATGAAGGATCAAGACATTTGAAATTCAGCTCAACATTTCTCAAAATGTTAATACTAGTCCCAGAGGCTGTTAAGTAGAATTATTTCTCGGGGCGCCTGGGTGGCTCAGTGGGTTAAAGCCTCTGCCTTCCGCTCAGGTCATGATCCCAGGGTCCTGGGATCGAGCCCCACATCAGGATCTATGCTCAGCAGGGAGCCTGCTTCCTCCTCTCTCTCTGCCTGCCTCTCTGCCTACTTGTGTTCTCTGGCTGTTAAATAAATAAATAAAATATTAAAAAAAAAGAATTATTTCTCTAAAAAGGCTATTTTTGTTGAATATATTCAGATAATACAGAGTTAAACTGGGCTCTTTATAGAAGGACTTCTTAGAAGTGGTAATATGCTAATGAGCATTCTGAAATTTCAAGACGCAGGGTTCTTATGTAACAATTTCCAGATTTATCTGACCTCATATTCTATTTTTCAAGGGACAGTTCATGGAATTAGTCTTCCTTAAATCATATTTTGGGAAACACTGGACTACATGAACAGTTTTTAATTTGGAGAGAATTATGGCATGGATTGAAGGTATCTAAAAGAAAACTAGACTTGACATAGAAAAATAGGTTAGATATTAGAATACAGTTAAGTAAGGTAAGCCACACACTGTTTTTCCATGGACGGCATTAAGAATAAGAAAAATCCATAACTATATGAAGAGAAAAAAAGGCTCAATAAGATTTTACAATCACATCTACTTCTCGTTAGCTTCAATAACCCTGCACTTCCCTCAAGACATTATAGCAGAAGAGCTTATTTATTTTTCCATTTTTCCCACTAGCCTGCAAACTCTCCAGGGTAAGAACGGTATCAGTCCCATTTTTGGTGATGGCCTAGCACTTAAAGAACATATGACATGTATTTGTTGAATGAACACATAAATGAAAAAAAGAAAGGATACATGTTTTTTTTAAGCACCGTGAATTTTTTATTTGAACTAAGAAAATATAGGAAATAAATAAATAAAAATATACTTTTAAAGAATAAATGCAGGAAAAACATTGACTATTAAATACCAACCTACAGAAGGGTCCTATGCGCAGGCAGTGCAAATTACCACAGTCCCCTGGAAAGAATACGTATCAACAACCAGGTTATCAGCTTGAGGTATAAGAAATATAATTCTGATTATTAACGATAAGAATTACTTAAAAGGAAATAGTGAAATGAATGTACCCCTAATTATTAACATACTTGTACTTATGCCTGCACATACAGTACAAAGAATAGTTTTTACGTTAGAATAAGAGAATGGAATGATTTTTTTCCTTTTAAAACTCCCTTCAATGTAATCATTTTCAACAATAAATTAAAAAATTTACAATTTAAAAAATTTAAGTGTTCTAGCTTTTTATGTAAGAAGTAGTAAAAAAAAAAAATGGCACCAATGCTGATTATTGTAACTGCTTTAAAACTAACATTCACATTAACACTTTGAATGTTCAAAAATTATACAGCGTTTATGCCAGAAACTCAAAATATTTTAGAGCCATGTGGTACACTCACGCCACCTGCTAACACTCAAAGGCACTGCAAAATTGTAGTCATTAAACTAGATGAACAGTCTGACTCTGAATTTGAGCAGCAATCATTACCATTCTTTTTCCAAAATTCCAAAGAATGCTTGGACTTTTCTTTTGCTACATTTTAAAGCATCAATACTGTATTAACATTATCCCCCAAAACAACACTGACATTTCAAATCATAGGAGATCATGGTTTTATGTATATACTTTCAAATGCCCATATTTAAGAGTTACATAAATTGAGAAATAAACCTAATTGTGTGAAGTACCTTCTCTATTTAGAGGCACAGTACGTCAGTTAAAGAACTATAGTTATATACAAAAGACAAGACCTGGGTTTGATTTCTAGATTTGCAACTTTATTTGCTAAGTGACCTTAAATCACTTGATCTTACTGTTTCCTCATTTACAAAACAAAGTACTCACAGGATTTTTGTCAGGAATAAATGAGAATACATAGAAGAAAGCCATTTATAAAGAAAAGTCCTACACAAATATTGTTTTTAATTTAGCACTACCTTTATGACTGTCAAGAAAAATATGATACCATCTTTCTTTCTCTGAATTTAAAAATTTGAGTATCTTTTTTTTTTTAAAGATTTTATTTATTTATTTGACAGAGTGAGAGCGATCACAAGTAGGCAGAGAAGCAGGCAGAGGGAGAGGGGGAAGCAAGCTCCCCACTGAGCAGAGAGCCCGATGCGGGACCCGATCCCAGGACCCTGAGATCATGACCTAAGCCGAAGGCAAAGGCTTTAACCACTGAGCCACCCAGTGGCCCCGAGTATCTCTTAATATAGTACTTTATACTATTTGACTGGCTTCACAATATTACTTTAAATCATGCCAGGCGACACCTGGTTAAATATCTGACTCTTGATTTTGGTCATGATCTTGGGGTTGTGAGATCAAGCTCCACACTGGGCTCTGCACTGGGCAAGAAGACTGCATGGGATTCTCTCTCCCTCCCTCCCTATACCCCCGAAGAGAACTCAGGTTCTCTCTCATGTTCTCCCCCCAAAAAATAAATAAAATAAAAAAATAAGTCACACAGGAATGCACATGCTTTAGTCCCACTGTTTTACCTACTTTTACCCTTGAACTACATGATACCATTCAGGACACCACCACTGAGCTTCAACTGTCAGTGGGTAGAGTGAAAAGAGTCCGAGAAGGGCAGATGTGAGTTAGGAAAAGAACACAAAGAAGTGATGAAGGTTTCACATGGTGGTATAAGACAAAAAGGAGACAGGAGGCCCCTGGGTGGCTCAGTGGGTTGGGCCTCTGCTTTTGGCTCAGGTCATGATCTCAGGGTCCTGGGATCAAGCCCCACTTTGGGCTCTCCACTCAGCGGGGAGCCTGCTTCCCCTTTTCTCTCTGCCTGCCTCTCTGCCTACTTGTGATCTCTCTATCTCTCTGTCAAATAAATAAATAAATAAAATCTTCAAAAAAAATTTTTTAAAAAAAGGAGACAAAAGTGGATGGCAGCCTGATAGGTAAGTGGTATCTTGTGGGATACTTCAAATAATGCAGTCGGATTATTTTTATGTAAAATAAAATAAACAAACAGAACAAGTAGGGAACCGGATGTCTATTCTGGTACTGAAGATTAAGGCCCACAAAAAGTAAGGCAAAATTCTAGATTTCCTGATTCTGAGTTCAGAGATATTTTAAACCACTTAACATGGAGCTTGACAACAGCTGGTTGTTATTATCATCATTATTATTAAAAAGAGGCAACATTTACTAAATTATTAAAAATATATCAGGTATTAATTACCCCTAGGTACTTTTTAAAAAAATTTTTAAAAACATTTTTAGGTAATCTCTATACCCAACATGGGGCTCAAACTCACATCCCTGAGATCCAGAGTCACATGCTCCTCTGACTGAACCAGCCAGGCGCCTTACTCCCTAGGTAATTTATATTAACCTGTGGAATGTTGGCCAAGCATAATTTTAAGGTTTCCCCCCCTTTATCTAGATTTTCTAAAATTTATACAGTAAACATGTATTGTCTTTTGTGATTTTAATATTTTCAATTTCTCCAAACATATAAATATAATGCTATGATATTTAAACTATTCTAGGGGGGAAAAAAAGGCTGACGAGCTTTGTAAATTTATTTCATAAAGAAGGCACAATCCTGATACCAAAACCTTTCAAAGAAAGAAAATTACAAATCAAACATGGATGTACCTCTAATAATATTTCTAGAAATTAAAGTTTATCTACTTGTTACCTTATAGTGTAAAAATGGTTGCGAGACTGTCAACATATCTTTGCAGTCCACATGGAATGTTCTTTTTCATTTTTTTTTTAAGACTTTATTTGACAGATAGAGATCACAAGTAGGCAGAGAAGCAGGCAGAGAGAGAGGGGGAAGCAGGCTCCCCGCTGAGCAGAGCCCGATATGGGGCTCGAACCCAGGACCCTGGCATCATGACCTGAGCCAAAGGAAGAGGCTTTACCCACTGAGCCACCCAGGAGCCCTTTCTTTTTCATTTTTTAAAAAGATTTTATTTATTTGACAAAGAGACAAAGAGAGAAGGGGAGGGAGGGAGAGAGAGAGAGCACACATAAGCAGGGGGAGGGGTAGAGGGAGAAGCAGGCTCCCAGCTGAGCAAGGAGCCCAAAGTAGGTCTTGATCCCAGAACCCTGTGATCATGACCCTGGCCAAAGGTAGCCGCTTAACTGTCTGAGCCACCTTAGGCACCCCAAACATGGACTGTTCTGATTTAAAATAAAAACTACATGAAGTACAAAATCTAATTTTTTGAGTGTAAAAAAAAAAAAAAAAGGAGTCTCTACCTTTGCTATGATATGATGAAATGGCACTTTACTGGTGAGGTTTTCCTCCCCAAAATACATACCAGTCTAAGCATGAGAAGAAAATCAAACAAATCTAAAATGAAGTACATTCCACAAAATACATAACTAGTACTTCTCAAAACTGTCAAGGTCACTAAAAACAAGTAAATTCTGAGAAACCACCACAGTCAAGAGGTGCCTAAAGAAATCTGAATAGGGGCACCTGGGTGGCTCAGTCTGTTAAGCATCTGCCTTTGGCTCAGAGCATGATCCTAGGGTCCTGAGACAGAGCCTGGTGTCAACAGGGCTTCCTGCTCAGCGGCAAGCCTGCCTCTCCCTCTCCCATGCCCTCCAACTCATGTTCTGTCTCATGAGTGCTGTTTCTCAAATAAAGAAATAAAATCTTTAAAAAGAAAATCTGAATAAAGTATGAACTTTAATTAATAATGTATCAATATTGGCTCGTTGTAATAAATGTACCACAATAGTAAAAATGTTAACAACATAAGAAATTTGGTGTGAAATATAGGAGGATTCTGTGAACTATCCTTGAAAGTTTTCCATAAATCTAAATTTTTTTTAGTTAAAAACAAAAAAACAAAAAACAAAAACCCATCAGGTAACTGCTCTGTGACTGCTGTGTGAGAAAGCTATGCCATGTGGATCAAGACTCTTACCGGAGAAAACAGTGGTTTCAAATACTAACTTGGAAGTTACTACAGCAAGACACTTGGAACTGCAATAGTATGTGACATGCTCTGATGGGTAGGAGCAGGGATTTAATGCTTCTCCAAGCAACAAACGATCCTAAATAAAATGCTAACAGAGCAGATCCATAGTAAGGCAAAAGAATGATGTACTATGAAATAATCAGGGTTCAGAACACTTCAGTAAGTGTAAATACAACAATATAATTCATTACTACATTAATTCAAAGGAGACCATTTCAAAAATGCTATAGGACTAGGACACATCGTTAACATAATAGAGGCTATTATCTCAAACTGAATATCAGTGTATACTTAGAAGCTAAAAGCCAGAGGCACATCCATTGTATAGAACAGCATAAAGGACTACATAAACATTATTTTAGAAGTTTCACCTAATGAAAAAGACAAAAAGAAAAGATAAAAACAAGGCATAGATATTTAAAAAGGAGAATTAAAACCACTCTTATTTATCACTATTTCCTAAGAAATCTCTGAAAGAGTAAACAAAAAGCCCAAATATTCAGATTTTGGTCTCTTATTATGTATCAGTGTTCAGCCTCAAACACTCTCTTAGCATAGAAAAGACCCTGATTTACGTTATTCTATGTAGCAATGAATAATATATTAAAGAGGGGCACTTGGCTGGCTCAGTCAGTAGAGGATGTGACTCTTGATCTTGGGGTTTTGAGTTCAAGCCCCACCTTGGGTATGGAGATAACTTAAAAATAAAATAAAAAAATAATATTAAAGAGTGATAACTTTGTATGCTAACAGATGGTAACTGCACTTATCATAGTGAGTATTTTGTAATGTATATAATCATCACTAGCTTGTACACCTGGTATTAATATAATAATGTATGTCAACTATACTTCAATAAAAAAATTAAAGAATGTTTAATAACCTTGGAAAAATTTTAATTCACATTGTTAAATAAAAAAGAGCAAATAACTAATCAAATATAGTATCATCCTATTAACATACACAAAGGTTGACTATATATATACTAAAATGAATTCCAGTAGTCAAGGTTATTTATAAGTAGTAGAATTAGAGGCAATTTTATTTAATACTCTAAAATTTTCACTGTTTTCCAAATTTTCTACAGTATCAGTTTTCTATATACAAAATGTTATTTTGAATTAATGTATTATAATAATTCTTATTTTTAGAAAAATATTCCTTACCCTTAAGGTTACTACTCGTGCTTTGGGGTTTCGGATAGATGGTCCTGCTGAAACATAATCAGTTGTGTCCACTTCAATGGGAAAATGCTTCTCACATTTTTCATCACTGTCCAGAGCAGCTGGCCACTCAGTGCAGAAATCTGAGAATTAAGAAAAATAATCTCAAGTATAGTTTCGCCAAGTACATTCTTTTTTTTTTTTTTTTAAAGATTCTATTTATCCACTTGACAGACAGAGATCACAAGTAAGCAGAGAGAGAGGAGGAAGCAGGCTCCCTGCTGAGCAGAGAGCCCGATGTGGGGCTCGATCCCAGGACACCGGGATCATGACCTGAGCTGAAGGCAGAGGCTTTAACCCACTGAGCCACCCAGGCACCCCACGCCAAGTACATTCTTGTTGCAATGTGCGCTAGCAGACCAAATCACTGAGGGAGATGACTCTCGAGCTACATGGAATGAAAGAGCAGACTCTCTTCCGCACCTCACAAACACATCATCATCCTTCACCCCTTTTCTTCTCAGATGAATCCTAGTTAGGGAATGTGATTAAATGAAAGACTCAGATAACTTGGGTTTGGTGAGGAGCAGTAAGCTTTGTTAAAAGGAAGCTATGACTTGATAGAAGCTTATTATAGCTTTGCACATACCCAGTGATGGGGCAGTTTAATCCCCCCTCACTCACCAACTAAAAGCAAACAGTTCATAGTGCTCAGAGTGTTAATTATTTTTGAGAAAAGCAACAGTTAATAGTAATTCATTCCCAAATGAAAGTTACTAAAGTTCTGAGGGGAACTGAAAAAGGCTCTGAAAGAGCTCTTAGAAGAGAGATATGGTCTCCATTCTCTCAGAAACTGAGCTGAATAGGGCCTCAAACTGAACAGGTACAGTCTAGGGCATTATTAAATAGATCCTTACAGTAACTCATGTTTCCTCTAGGTGACTTCTGTGCCAATGAAGCTAAATGGAAAAAGGAACAGACTTGTCCTCAGATTCAGGCAACACAACTAGCCGAAAGGGGAGATGGGACTGGCTGTGAGAAGTGGGCCACAATGGGAAGTTTCAAGCACCGTGACAAAAATGTGGTGCACCGTCTATCTCCACAGCACAGATCTCCACAGCACATACAAACTCAGGCCTTCAGTGGAGGGGTGGGGAATAGGGGAGAGGGGGCTGAAAAGAAAAAGAGCTCCTGGCATGTCCTACAGCTATCTGTATTGAGGGACTCCGTAAGAAGGTAGCTGATTTCATTTTGCCCTATTCCTATAAAGTTAGTGAGGTAGAGGGCTCTCAGCTTGAGATGTACTTCTGGCACTATCAGCCTCCCCTCCATGGAAATTTCACTGCATTCTAAGAATCTTCATTCATTCGAAGAATACCTAAAAGTAATTGGTTTCTTAGGTCAAACCTATTAAATCTCAGGGGGTCTGTGCTTTCTCCAAAAAGCATGACTGCAGGAGAGGCTGGTCACAAGCACAGGCATATGTGGGAACCCTTCCACGTGACGATTTAAGGGACAGTGAAAGGTACTTTGTCAATAACATTTCCTATTGTTAACAATTTTCTTTCTTTTTTTTTTTTTAAGATTTTATTTATTTATTTGACAGACAGAGATCACAAGTAGGCAGAGAGGCAGGCAGAGAGAGAGGAAGGGAAGCAGGCTCCCTGCTGAGCTGAGAGCCCCATGTGGGGCTCGATCCCAGAACCGTGGATCATGACCTGAGCCGAAGGCAGTTAACAATTTTCTTATAGTAGGTACTATATTTAGCTCCCTTTATAGGCTTTAATACCAGTCAGCAAAATGCCACAAAGACTCTCCAAGATTTATAACTAAATATATGGTAACAAATTAAGTATAGCTCACACCATTCCCTGAACACCCTGCTTAAGAGCAATACTCACACACTTGAGGGGAAAGCTCACAATTCTGACATTTAAATAAAATGGAAAGAGCATGATTACTGAAGTTAAATTTTATTCCGATCATGGAACAATTCCAATATCCTGCATTCTAAGATGCCACACTGCCAAGCACTTTATAAGAGACTAGTTTGGAGAATTTTATGAGTTCTTGGGTTTGTACTGACTCTTTTATTTTTTATAACTTTGAATAAGTCATTTCAATAACCAGATGATAATTACAACTTTTAAATTACCGGATTATATGTCTAAAAAATACAGCCAACTGGAAAGTACATAATAGACCCCTATTCATCTGATAGGTAGAGCAATAGACTAGACTTCGAAAGACCTTGGTTTTTACTTAACTTCTACCACTGATTATTAAATTTTGGGTAAATTACCTAACTTTCCTGTGCTTCAGATTTTCCACTTGCAAGTTAGATATAAAATCTGAACTGACCTACTTTAAAAGAAAATTGAGAAGAAATATTTTAAAAGCTTTTGAGTTATTTGGAAGATACAAGCTAAATCTAGAAGCTGGCAAAAGTGTAAAGACAAAATCAAAGAAAGATTAAACACTTAAACACTTAAAATATAATGCAACTTTTCTGAATGTGCTATATGAAAACCATTCATTTAAGAATTATGAAGTATTTTAGAAGTACCTCATTTAAAAACCCATTTCTAGATTATAAATGCACATTCCAAAATAATGTTTAAAAAGGAAAAAAATGAGATTTATCACAGTGCAGAACATTCCTTAACTGGCTTCACAAAGGATCAAAAAGTGCTACATGGTTTGTGCCAAACAAGGAACAAATCTGGAATAATGATCAGTGACAGTCTATCACTAGGCACCAATATAAACAGAAACATACTAAAACGATAGAAATGCATTCTACTATCCCAAAAAGACCACATACATGAAAGAAGATAGGAGAAACTGTTCTTCCTTCATGTAAGAGTAAAGTCATTCTTCCTACTTTTTGACTTCTTTATTTCTTCCTTACATTTCTCAATAAAAGGCCCTTCCAAAAGCTCAAATTATATCATAATCATGATCACTATACTATTTCTCCTTCCAGCCTGTGAAGAGCTTTTACATTTCATTTCTTTTCTGAAAAGCCTTAACAAGTGTACTGAGCATTTATATATCTCCTTTTACATTTCATTTCTTTTCTGAAAAGCCTTAACAAGTGTACTGAGCATTTATATATCTCCTTTTTAATTAGCATGAAGAATTCATTCAAAGGTACTAACTCTTGAATTAAACTACACAACCAATCACTAACAGCTGTGAACCTAAAACAATTCCAATGTCCTTCTGTATGTAGTCCAATGCAAATGAGATGAGAAATTGAGTCTATGTATATATGAAAACATGCATAAAACTATGAAAAAAAAATTCTTTGCCTTTACCTCCGTGCATGTGGGAAGGAAAAAGAATAAGTGAGTGAGGGCTATCTGGGTGGTGCAGTCAGTTAAGCGGACTCTTGGTTTGGTTCAGGTCACGATCTCAAAATCATGAGACTGAGTCCCCTGTGAGGCTCTGTACTCAGCAAGGAGTCTGCTTCAAATTCTTTTTTTTTTTAAAGATTATTTATTTATTTATTTATTTATTTATTTGACAGACAGAGATCACAAGTAGGCAGAGAAGCAGGCAGAGAGGAGGAAGCAGGCTCCCTGCTGAGCAGAGAGCCCGATGTGGGGCTCAATCCCAGGACCCTGGGATCATGACCTGAGCCAAAGGCAGAGGCTTTAACCTACTGAGCCACCCAGGTGACCCTCTGCTTCAGATTCTCTTTCCCTCTTCCTCTCTCCCTCCCCTCTGCATGCTCTCTCTGCCAATATCTAGGAATCAATAAATATTGTTCAAATTCAATAAATTTAGAACTGGCAATATAATCATGGTCTGGTGATTACTTCCATTTTACGTATGTATAATGAAAAATATATACTAACATAACTATACATATATAAAATATACAGAGAAAGAATATATAATAAATACTGTATAGAAAGAGACTATATGGGGCACCTGGGTGGCTCAGTGGGTTAAGCCTCTGCCTTCAGCTGGGGTCACGATCTCAGGGTCCTGGGATCGAGCCCCATATCGGCTCTCTGCTCAGCGGGGAGCCTGCTTTCTCCTCTCTCTTTGCCTGCCTCTCTGCCTATGATCTCTCTGTCAAATACATACATACATACATACATACATACATAAATATGAGACTATGTGGAAAAAATAAGCAAATATACTCTCAGCAAGTAATTATCAGACCTAAACAATGACTAAAAGAGAACACTTCTAAAATGAGGGGCTGAGGGGAAAGGAGAAATAAAAGACTACTGCTTTTCATCATCAGTTTTTCTGCTACTTGATGTTACCACATCTATGTATCACTATGAAGTTCTTATTTTAAACAATTTCTTCAAGATAACTCTCTGCAAAGTATCCCATTACTGACTCTACTAACTATTGACTTGGCATCTTTCTACATTATCTTCAGTTTGGATTATACTGACTTCTATCTATAGGCAACACTCTGCAATATTTTCTTCCATCACTTTATGTATGTGCTATCTATAATGCAACAATTAAGTCCCTAGTCTACCTGAACAAGGACTACAATTTCCAGTTCTATTTATTATTCATAGCTACTTGCAGAGTAGTCTGCAAAAAAAAAAAAAAAAAAAAAAAAAAAAAAAAAAAGGAACTTGCAGATTTGACATCTTAACAATTCACTGAAAACTTGAAAATTTTTCTAAAAAAGGAGAAACTAGCAATGAATATAAGACAATTTAATACAATAAAAATGAGGTTTTGTTCTTCCATTTTTATTGAGATATAGTTGACATAAAACATTATGTAAGTTTAAGGTACACGATATATTGACTAGATGCACTTAATATATGTTGCAACATGATTACATTCACAACACTAACACAGTGTCACGTAATTACCATTTCTTCTTGTGTTAAGAATATTTATGATCTGCTCTCAGCAAATTCCAGGTAGAGAACACAGTATTAATAACTATAATCACTATTCTGTATGTTAGATTCCCAGAACTTATCATAAAACTGGAAGTTTGTATTCTTTGACCAACATCTCCCTCCCCCACGTAGCCCCTACTCTTCTGAGTTCAGCTTTCTCAAATTTCACATGTAAGTGAAATAATAATCCAATTGTTTTTCTCTGTCTTATTTCATTTAGTACAATGCCCTCAAGGCCATCTATGTTGTGACAGATGGCAGGATGTCCTTCCTTTTCATAACTAAATAATATCAAACACACACCCCACTTTTTTTTTTTAAGGTTTTAATTTATTTATTTGACAGAAAGAGAGACTGAGAGAGGGAACACAAGCAGAGGAAGTGGGGGAGGGAGAAGCAGGCTTCCCACTGAGCAAGGAGCCCAATGCAGTGCTCAGTCCCAAGACCCTAAGACCATAACCTGAGCTGAAGGCAGACGCTTAATGACTGAGCTACCCAGGCACTCCCCACTTAGGTTGTTTCCATTTTTTGGTTGTGGTAAATAATGCTGCAGTGAACAGAAGAGTACAGATATCTCTTCAATACCATGTTTCCTTTTCTTTTGAAAAAAAAAATATATATACATACACACACACATATACACATACACACACACATACATATATATATCCAGAAGTGTGATTGCTGGATCACATGGGAGTTCTAATTTTTTAAGGGACCTACATACTATATTCCATACTGGCTATATCAATTTACATCCCTAGCCATTAGTACAATAGGGTTTCCCTTTTTTCCACACCTTCACCAACATTTGGTATCCCTTGCCTTCTGGGTGGTAACTATTTCTAGCAGGTGAGAGGCAACAGCTCCTTGTGGCTTCGATTTGCACTAATCTTTCCACAATTAGTTATACTGAGCATCTTTTCACTTGTCCACTGATGATTTGTATGTCTTCCTTGATTCAGGTTCTCTGCCCATTTTTTAATCAAATTATTTGGGATATTTTGGTGTTGAGTTGTGTAAGTTTTTTATATATTTTATATAACCCTTATTAGATATATCACTTGCAAATACCTTCTCCCATTCAGTAGGTTGCCTTTTCATTTTGTTGATGGTTTCCTTCATTGCGCAAAAGCTTTTTATTTTGGTGGTCTCAAAAGTTTATTTCTGCTTTTATTTCCCTTTCCAAAGAGACATATCAAGAAAAATAGTGCTAAGATCAATGTCGAAGAAATGCCCATGTTTTCCTTAAGCAGTTTTATGATTTCAGGTCCACATTTATGACTTTAATCCATTCTGAGTTTATTTTTGTGTGTGACTTAAGCCAGTGGTCCAGTTTCATTCTTTTGCATACAGCTGTCCCATTTTCCCAGCATCATTTATTAGAGACTGTCTTTTCCCCATTGCATATTCTTGCCTCCTTTGTCACAGCTGAATTTAACATAGAAGCATGTGCTTATTTCTGGACTCTCTATCCCGTTCCATTGATCTATAGGTCTACTTTTGTCCTGATATCATACTGTTTTGATTACTGTAGCTTATTGTATATCCTGAAATCTGAGACTGTGATATCTTCACCTTTGGTCTTGCTCAAGACTCTTGGTTATTCAGGGACTTTTGTGGGTCCATACAAATTTTTTGGATGCTTCTTTCTAGTTCTGTGAAAAATGCTGCTGGTATTTTATAGGGATTATATTCAATCTGTACTTTGTTTTGGGTAGTATGAACACTTTAACAATATTAATTCTTCCAATCCTCTATTTATTTTTAAATTGAGTTGTCTGGGATTTTTTATTATTGAGTTGTATGAATTCTTTATATATTTTGGATATTAACCTCTGACCCGAAGTTTGCAAATATTTTCTCCCATTCTGTAGACTGCCCTTTCCTTTTGTCAATGGTTTTCTTTGCTGTGCTATAGCTTTATAGTTTGGTATAGTCCCACCTGTTTATTTTTGCTTTTGTTGCCTTTGCTATTGGTATCGAATCCAAAAATCATTGCCAAAACTCACGTCAAAGAGCTTACTGCCTATGTTTTCTTCTAATTTTGTTTTGTTAATGTGATACATCATTCTGACTGATTTTTATGTTGGACCATACTTGCATTCCTGAAATAAATACCATTTGATCTGACATGATCCTTTTAATGTACTGTTGAATTTGATTAAGTAATATTTTGTTGAAGACTTTCTGGGTTTTTCTTGTAATAGAGTTCTAGTTTTATACCACTGTGATCAGAAAGGGTGCCTGATATGACTTCAGTATTTTAAAATTTGTTGAGACTTGTCTTTTGCTCTAACATATGATCTGTTCTGGAGCATGTTTCATATGTGCTTGAGAAGAATCTGTATTCTGCTTCTTTTGGATGCAATGTTCAGTAAACATCTGCTAAACCCATCCAGTCTAACATATAGTTTATATTCAGTGTTTCCTTACTGATTTTCTGACTGATACATTTATTGTTGGAAATGGTATATTGAAGTCTCCTATTGCTATACTGCCATCTGTTTCTCCCTTCAGTTCTGTTAATATGTGCTTTATATACTTAGGTATTCCTATCTTAGGTGCATAAACTAAGATGCGTAAATTTAGGTGCATAAACAAATGTTATATCTTCTTGATGAACTGACCCCTTTATCATTAGAAATGAAATTTTTATGTTCAAAGTTATTGTTAAGTTCATATACTGAAACAATCACTTACCTTTAAGAGCTTCACAGTGCTTTTTAATTGCTACAGGAGTTAAATGCAGAAAATTGGGGATCTAAAATAGAGAAATTTAAAGGATAAATTCACTTACTATCTCAAAAACATAAAATAAAAATTTCATAAAACTAAATCCTAAGCACAAGAAACCTTGTAATAAATAAAATCTAGTTTTTATAATATTAATTCTATGTCACATGTGTTATGAATTCAATAAATGAATTCTGTGAAATATAGATTCATGATGTATCTTATAATGACTGGCCGTTGTGGGGGGAAAAAATGCTGTTTTTATAGTACTCTTCCTGCCAAAAATCTACAGGTACACATATTTTAGTTGTAAAACTAAAAGCACTCAAGGACAGAGATTATTGTTTAATCATCTTAATTTCCCTGGAATACAAAAAGACTACAAATTATTTAAGGTTCTACAGTCTTAACACTTTGGTAACATCCTTCTAGTTATCTCTTTAAAAAACAGATACATGTATATGACTTTACATAAATGGATTCATACTGTTCTAGAAACTGCTTTTTTTTTTTTGTCTATGTTTTTTTTTTTTTCCCAAGGGAAAACCATTTTATAAACATATATTTTTATCCCCAGGGATACAGGTCTGTGAATCACCAGGTTTACACACTTCACAGCACTCACCAAAGCACATACCCTCCCCAATGTCCATAATCCCACCTCCTTCTCCCAAACCCCCTCCCCCCAGCAACCCTCAGTAGAAACTGCTTTTTAAAGATTTACTTATTTGAGACAGAGAGAACGTGCACATGTGTGCACACAGCTGGGAGGGGCAGAGGGAGAGGAAGAAGAATCTCAAGCAGACTCCGCATTGACTGCGAAGCCCAATGTGGGGCTCGATCGCACGACCTTGAAATCATGACCTCACCCAAAATCAGGAGTCACTCAACCACTGTGCTATCCAAACACCCCTAAACTAAGTTCCCTTCTTTCATTTAAAGAAATGATAAATTTCTTCAATGTTTGTTTTCTTTTATCCCTTGAAACATTCAGATTTCCAAATTTCATTTACCCTTCTCTAGCAGCAGTCAACTCCTTCTCCATATTACCATCTCATTTTTTAACCACCATCTTTTAGCAAATTATTTTTTGTTTTTCGGTTTTTCAATACTAAACATATATATATGCGATGTATATAAAAGTAGCATATAAAAGTAGCATACATATGCTAAGTGAAGTAAGTCAGAAAAAGAAAATACCATATGATTTCACTTACATGTGGAATCTAAAAACATAATGAACAAAAAGCAGAAACAGACCCTTAAATTCAGAGAACAAACTGGTGGCTGGAGGGGAAGGGACATGGAGGGATGGGAGAAATGGGTGAAGAGGAGTGGGAGATAAAGGCTTCCAGTTATGGAGTAAGTAAATCATAGGGACAAAAGGTAGAGCATAGAAAATATAGTCAATGATATTGTAATAGGGCTGTATGGTGACAGATGCTAGCTACATTTGTAGTGAGCACCGTATAGCACAAAAACTTGTGAAACCACTACGTTGTATACCTGAAACTAATGTAAAATTGTGTGTTAACTATACTTCCAATTAAAAAAAAAGAAGAAAAAGATTCTCATATAGTGGAAAACACAGTTTATGACAATTTACCGTATATAACATGAACCATCTAAGATATGCCTTCTCAGGCAAAACATATTCATATTTTCTTTAAAAAAGGTTATAGTTCATGGCACCTGGGTGGCTCAGTTGGTTAAGTGTGTGTGTTCGGCTCAGGTCATCCTGGGATTGAGCCCTGCATTGGGCTCCCTGCTCAGTGGGGAGTCTTCTTTTCCTTCTGCTCCTCCCCTCCCCCTGCTCATGCTCCCACGTGTTCATGCTCTCTCTATCTTGCAAAAATAAATAAATAAAATCTTCAAAAAAAAGCTTATAGTTCATAAATCATTATAGATGCTACCAACTGAAGCATTGAATATGACATATTTTGCTTCACGAAATAAAGAAGTTGAAGGACTATAACAATATTAAATGATATTCTACTTTTCTGGGCAGAAAGTTTTAGAATCTCTTTAAAAGTAGATTTCAAGGGTGCCTGGGTGGCTCCATGGGTTAAGCCGCTGCCGTCGGCTCGGCTCATGATCTCAGGGTTCTGGGATTGAACTCTGCATTGGGCTCTCTGCTCGGCGGAGAGCCTGCTTTCCCCTCTGTCTCTGCCTGCCTCTCTGCCTACCTGTGCTCTCTCTCTGTGTGTCAAATTATAAATAAAAATCTTTAAAAGTAGATTTCAGGGACACCTCAGTGGCTCAGCTGTTTAGGCGCCTGTGTTCGGCTATGGTCATGATCCCCGTGACCAAGCCCTGCACCCTCTGCCTCTTGCCCCGTTGGTGTTCTCTTGTGTGCATGGTTCCTCACCCTCTCTCTCTCAAATAAATAAATAAAATCTTACCAAAAAAAAAAAAGGTAAATTTCAGTCACAATTCTCAATCTCAAATTAGGTCATTTCATTTTTCTGAGTTCCACTTGAAAGATATAGGTAGAAAAAATACAATAGAAAAGAAAAAGCCAGAAAGGAAGCCATAGGATCAACTGGTTATATTCTTAAATGCTCAGGACTCTTTGAGTCTTCTCTACCATGGACAATCAGAATGTATCATCCATTATTACCTGAAAAAAAGTTTAAACTAAAATACAATACCTGCTGCTACATACTGAACCCTCAAGTACAAGGCAGGGTAGGAGTGGGAAGAGGACCAGCATTTCTTTAGAAATAATTCTTAGCCAATGAATCAGCAATTGACCTTACCTTTAATAGTTCTAGATTTCCCTCCTTTGCCATGGGCACCCCCCTTTTTACTGGATAGCCCATTCGAATGGGAAGAGGTACAGCAGAAGGTTTAAATGGTGCTGCAACAGGATAAACACTAGGCCAATCTTGGTCAACAGTCATTTTCTCTGTCCTAGGAGGTAGTGCCTATAGAACATAAAATGGTTTAGTATTTTAAATATGAATATGATCTTTAATTTTAAAGCAAAAAACCTACAAAAAAAGAAACACAAGCAGAATTGCAACTGATGTAAAATCTGACCTCTTATCAAGCTGCTGCTATTCAAATGAAAAACACCAAATCTACCTAATATTTTTGCACTGTTTCTGCAAAGCTTCTGGTAAGGATCTTCTTTAATAGCACACTTCCTTCACTAAAAATTTCTGTGGATTTAGACTTTTAGCAAATTTTTTACATTTTGTTGAAGAGTAACAATGTATTTTGAAATACAGATCTTCCTCAACTTATGATGGGTTTATTGGACACTCAGTGTTTAAGTTGAAAACACCATAAGTTAAAAACGCATTTAATACACCTAACCTACCAAACAGCATACCTTAGCCTAGCCTGCCTTAAATGTGCTCAGAACACTTACATTAGCTTACATTTGAGCAAAATCTTCTAAAACAAAGCCTATTTTATAATAAAGTGTTGAATATGTCATATAATTTATTGAATACTGTACTGAAAGTTACAAAAAAAAAGAATAGTTATAAGGTACAGACTGGTTGTTAAGTATATTGGTTATTTATCCTCATGACTCTGTGGCTATACCTAACTGACACTGCCCAGCATCGCACATGCTCATACCGCATAATGCTAGCCTAGGAAATGATCAAAATTCAAAATTCCCAGAACAGTTTCTACTGAATGTGTACTGCTTTCTCACCACTATAAAGTTGAAAAATTATAAGCTGAACCAGTGTAAGGTGGTGAATGTTTCCCAAGTTAAAATAGTTTTCAGAACTTTATTGATGGAAGTCAGTACAGGAGAAGACACTGATAACTGAGAACTAGAGGAAATAAGAAATAAATAATATGAACTTAGAAATAAGTAAGTAGGTTAAACTAACTGAATACATATATAATGAGAGATTATAAGTCTCCTAGTTTCAGAGAACAGCTATGTGACAGTTTAGTCAATCACATTAACATACACGTATTTTTTAAAAAACTGTATTCATTAGAAGGGGACGGCTGGCATATAAAAGTAGGGTTTTAAAGAAGCAAAATCTGGCAATGCCCAATAATGCAATACCAAAACTAGGGTAGTGTACGCCTTGGAAGAAGGTAATATTCGTGTGAAAATAACTACTCTAGATAATTATAATTTGGTACCAGTTAACTTCCATCTAATAATTTGTCTCTGTTCTGACTCCATCCTCAACAAGTGACCTTAGGATTCGGATTCTTTTATAGACTTGCCTACAGCGTAAGACCAAACTGGTGAGATTAATACACACATCCCAGGCTTCATAATTATTAAAAGCACCATCAAAAATAATTCTATATTCTAGTTTATATACCTATTTCCCAGGAATATGTGAGTCTATTTCTCAAAGATGATCCATTTCTTGGGGTACTGACAAAAACCAGTCAAAGAATAGAACCAAAGCTCTGGCAGTCACCAAGTACGCATCCCCTTGTGAAGCCTTCTCGGGCAGCATTCTTCTACCTGATCATCAATATCTGCCTCACTTTAGAACTTCAGAGATCATAAAGATAATATGTAGTAGAGCACATTGTTTACCTTTCTTCTCAGTGGTCTTTCATATCTGGGTGTTCTGCCTGCTGTACCTAAAAGACAACACAGTAGTTATAGAGAACTGAATATGTACAGTTGTTCAACAATGATCATGATCCCAAAACTCTGAGATTATTTCAGGTATTCATGAAAATGAAATAATAATCCATTTTCTGTAAGCTCTGGGACTAAATCATCTTAATGAAAAGTCAGAAATAGTTAAGAAAAGTCCAGTTACTATTTTTTTTAAGATTTTATTTATTTGACAGACAGAAATCACAAGTAGGCAGAGAGGCAGGCAGAGAGAGAGGGAGGAAGCAGGCTCCCTGCTGAGCAGAGAGCCCGATGTGGGGCTCGATCCCAGGACCCTGAGATCAGGACCTGAGCGGAAGGCAGAGGCGTAACCCACTGAGTCACCCAGGTGCCCCAAAGTCCAGTTATTTAAATAAAAAATGTATTGTGACTGATGATATAGTGAATTAATCACCTAAAGAAATATTTTTAATAAATGTTAAGGTTCATCATCAAACTCACTTTCCCAATTAAAATATCTAGTTAGAAATAAGAACTTTACATCTTTAAAGATATTTGAATGGAAATGTTTTAACTATAAATATACTTGCTCATATTTGGCATTATTTGGTTCCACCAAAAAAAACAAAAACAAAAACCTTTGTTTTTCCTTCTGTATTGCATATTAGAACATATTAGCCAATGTTACAGTAATGCCAATAAAAACAAAAATCATGGCCATTCCTAATAAATCATATAACTATAGAAGACAGTAAGTTATTTACATACAGTATATAGCTTTCGTCTCTCTAAATGTTCTGCTTCATCACAGCATACAGTGCTATAATTATGTAGCACTTTCACATGCCAGGCACTATGCTACATGCTTTTCATTATCTCACTTAATCTTATTGTTCACAATAACTGGAAGTACTATTATTATCCTTAGAGGTCACTTAGAGCCGAGAAAAAGAGTTAGGGTGACAACAGGATTGCATATAGGACTCTCCACACTCTGAACCACTTCTATCTCTAGCTTTATCTCCCTTCACAAGGTCCCACAGCTAAACTACACTTCCAGTACCAGAGCCTGTGGACTTTCTCCAAACTTACTGGCCCCTCTGCCTGGAATGTGCATCCCTTCCACCTGTCTGGCTTCTGTCCCCTTCTGCCTCCCCATCTCATTTCTTTATCTGACACATTTTTATTCATCCCTTGATAGTAATTCATTTATTCACTCAATCAGAAACGGAGAAGGCAGCAATGAGCAAAAGAAACACAGATCTTGCTTTCACAGAATGTGGTCTGTCAAATAAGATATTTAACAAGTGATTTCAATAAATAGTCATACTATTAAGGGCAACATATAGCAGAAGACAAAACTTAGTTAGTTGGAGAGAACTGCCCTGAAGAGCTGGATTTTAAGCCTAAACCTTAAGGATGAGCAAGAGGTAGCGCTGGGAACAGGCAAGTGAGAAAGTTTCTACACAGAAAAGGAAATGTAAAATCAATGGGAATAGTTCAAGATAGCTGAAATTTAAGACTAGAACAGAAAGGACATTAAGAAAAGAAGTTGGAAATATTTAATAAGCACCTCAACTACAATACATCATTAAGAGAGCTCTTAATTTTCTTCTTCCAGACTTCCTGACCCTGTAAATGATACTGCCAATAGTCCGATTACTCAGGATAAGAATCTAACCTGCTTCCCGAGACTTATTCTTATGCCCCATATCAAATCCATCAGTTAAGTCCTCCTAGCCGTTCCACTTTTAGCCCACTAAAGTTGGTTCTTCACACAGTGATTTTTTAAAAATATTTTATTTATTTACCTGACAGAGAGAGAGAGAGCGAGAGCGCGGCCAAGCAGCGGGAACAGTGGGCAGAGGGAGAAGTAGGTTCCCCACCAAGCAGGGAGCCTGATGCGGGGCTTGATCCCAGGACCCCAGGATCATGATACAAGTCAAAGAAGGAAGATGCTTAACTGAGTGAGCCACCCAGGTGCCCCAGGGGTCAGTGATCTTCTAAAAGTATAAATCAGGGGTGCCTGAATGGCTCAGCTGGTTAAGCATCTGACTCTTGATTTCGGCTCAGGTCATGATCTCAGTCAGGGTCATGAGATCAATCTCTGCGTCAGGCTCCACATTCAGCAGTCGGCTTGTCCTTCTCCCTCTGCTCCTCCTCTCCTGAAATAAATAATTATATCACTTCCATGTTCAAAACCCTCCAGTATAATCCCAAACTTAAAATAAAATCCTAAAAGCCGTGCAAGATCAGATCATTACTTATCTTTCTAACATCTTTTTTGTTTTTTAAAGATTTTATTTATTTATTTAACAGACAGAGATCACAAGTAGGCAAAGAGAGAGGAGGAAGCAGGCTCCCTGCCAAGCAGAGAGCCTGATGCAGTACTCGATCCCAGGACCCTGAGATCATGACCTAAGCCGAAGGCAGAGGCTCAACCCACTGAGCCACCCAGGCGCCCTCTTTCTGACATCTTAAGACTACCACTTACCTATGTTCATTTACCTCATTGACTTTCTTTCTCTTCCTTGATCACACCCCTAAGCTTGTTCTCAATTCCTGGCTTTTGCACTTGCAGATCCCTATGTCAACAATGCTATTCCCCCCAGATCTTGGCATGATACCATGCCATGAGCTCTGCTCAAATGTCACTTCCTCAAGGAGGTCTTTCCTAACTACTCAAATTTTATCTACCCTATAGCCAGTACTCCTCCAATCTATCATTTTCAATACCCTGCTTTATTTTCCTTCAAAGCCCTAATCACCGCCTGACACTGTACTGACACTGTTTTGTTTATAGTCTGACTTACCCAAAACAATATAAACTTCATGAGGTGAGAGACCTTGCTATATCCCATTATCGAGAACACTACCCAGCACACAGTAGGAGTTAAGTATTTACAGAATGAATAAAAAACTTACAAGACACAATCATTAAGACGATAAAGGGCCACTCTGACAAGTTAAGGAATTTATCCTATCTTAAAGCAATGAGGAATCATTCACAGATTTTGAACAAGGGAGTGGCAAGGTAAGATTCGCTTTTTGAATACTTGACTCTATGGCTTCTCAGCCTTTTGGCTAAGATCAAGTGTGAATACTTCACTCTAGTTATGAGAATTCAAGGTAGGAGAGCATGAGCAGAAATAGGGGCCAGTAGAGAAACTACTGTAGAAGTGAGAGATGGTGGCCTAGACTGAACTCTTGGTAATACAAAGATTAGCGATTGTACAGACGGTAGCTTGGACAGCACCTGGTGAATGACTGGACACGCCCCCTCTTTGACATAGCTTTTCCCGATTCCCTCCCGAGGGCTCTTTCTCAATGCCCGTTACTCTATTCACGCTTCCATTACAGCACCTCACACTGCATATAGTGTGAATCCGTTAACAGATCTGTCTTTTCCACAGATTCTTCCAAGTAAGAACAAGTGTCTTGAATGAAGGTCATCTCAATGATGTCTGCTGAATGAAGGTCATCCCATTTGGTGGCCTACCGAGGGCTGGAATTCAGAGCGGCAATTTGTCCCACGAGAGCTGTATGCTTCTCTTAACGTTCGAGAAAACCCATGGTTCAGCACTGCCCAACAAACATCACCCGGCACCAGTACCTAGCGTGACCCTGTGCCAGTGGCCGCGCAAAGGGAGGACCAGAAAGCGCGGGTCACTCTAAGGGGCTAGGGGCAGAAAGCTCGCAACGTCCAGCCCAACCAGAAGCAGAAATCAGCGACTAAAAATCCGATGACAGGGGTACAGAAGAGAGACCCACACCTGCGGCTTTGCTACCGGGAGCAAAGGACGTACCGGCTTCCCCAAGGCGGTGCGGACTCCGCCACCGCGGCGGCTAGCATGGATTCGGTGTTCCGCCCTCTCACCTCCCGCAAAGCCCGGAGGGGATGCGACAGACACTCACGAGGGCTTGGTATCGCGGAGCGGGTGGCCGGAGACACGGAGGTACAGAAAGCACGCAGGGTCCTGGTCCCCGGCTGCAGGGTCAGCCACCCGTAGAGCGCGGCAACCGCCATGGTCGCGAGGACGGCAAGCCGGATGGGACGAGCGCAGTCAGGAGTCAAGGGGCGGCTCTGAGGCCGCTACTGCGCAGGTTCGCCCCGCCTTGCCCCGCCCCTACGGGAGAAAAACAGGAAATAGGCGGGCCTGCAAAGTCCGCTTGGAGTCAAATGTGCAAGAAGATAGCCCCCAAATAGGAAAAACTAATAGAAGAAAACAAAAAGGTAACAAAATTTTTAATACATACATACATACATACATACATACATACGCAGTGAGTCCAAAGAGGACTGTAAGGGATGGGGAAAAATGTGGCTTACAGAAGGCAAATGTGATCTGGCTGGGATTTCAGATGACACAAGAGTCTGGCAGTTTACCTTAGGGCCCTGCTCCTTTGCCATTGCTGCCTTTCCACACTTTCTCGGTTTAAAGAAGTCTTGAGCTGGTGCAAGTGATATACTCTAAGAACGAGACAGTATCTGAGAGTAGTTAAAAGGATGGCCTCTAGCCAGACTACTTCTGTTTAAAACTTGACTTCATTTTTTCTTGGCTGGGTTGATCCTAATCAAGTAAATATAGCGAAAGCTCTGGGTGAACTGTTAGCCTACAGTGAGGGCCCTGTGTGCATAGGCTGTGACTGTTATTAATGATTTCGTTAGCTCCTTTGTAGATCAGGTTAGAATTACAAAAAGATCTCATCAAGACCTCAAAAATAATGGTCATTCTTTCTTTTTTTTAAGGATTTTTTAAAAAGTTTATTTGACAGAGCGCAAGAGGGAGCATGAGCAGGGGGAGCAGGAGAAGCAGGCTCCCTGCTGAGCAGGGAGCCCCAAGCGGGGCTGGAGACTCAATCCCAAAACCCTGGGATCATGATCTGAGAGAAAGACAGACACTTAATGACTGAGCCATGCAGGCGCCCCAATAATGGTCATTTTTTAAATGAGATTTTTTTTTCTGCCCTCCTCTATTTCAATAAAAAGTTGTAGATTTGTGTGTCTGTAAAGGAGGTGAGTTCAAGGTCTTCCTGCCTCGAGGCATCTTGGATTGAAACCTATTTTGACAACCCTAGGATGGATTAATGTACAACCATTAAAAAATTATCCTCTATTGTTTTTAATACATACTATAATATTTAACCAAAGTACAAAATTACAGTAACAGGAATAACTGGGAACCAACACGACTGACTCTTGGTAAGCATACCAAGTAGAGCAGGGGGGTGCAGGTGTCCCAGAGTAGTGTGTGTGCAAGCATTCCGTGTGCTATGGACATCAATCAGTATTGTTGGGGGGTGGGGGAGGGTAATTGGCAGATAGGGACAAGTATTCGTGATAATCACCATTCTTATCTTTCCTGGCCTTTTACCATCCTATAACTGTTCCAAAGCAGAAGTACAGTGTGTTAAATGTACTAGTTTCCTAGGGCTGCCCTAAGAAAGTACCACAAATTGAGTGACTTAAAATAACATTTATTCTCTCACCAGTTCTAGATGCGAAAAACCCCAAATCCAGGTGTTAGCAGGGGAAATTAATAAAAGGAAAATTAATAAAAGAAAATATCCAATAAAAGGAAATATCATTTAAAATGAAGTCTAGAGGCCAGATGAGGGAGCTCTCACATCCTACCACTAGCCAGCAAGTACAGACCCCACCAGGAACAGAGAGTACCTTGCAAGTCTTGCCAGTGGATACCAGTTTACTAAGCCCCGCAGGAAAAGACAGTTGTTCTCCTACCCCAGCAACAGCCCAGTCAGTAAGAGACTGTCACGATTAGCTAACGAAAAGGCAACATGCCTCAACAAACTCCCAGTTTACTCTCTAGGACTTTTCATCCATAACAGCCCCTCCCAACTCCCTTCTTTGTAACAAAGCAGTCCTCTCATTTGTTCTCCATACATGCCAATGGTTTTACTGTAGCATTCATGTCCTAAACTGCAAGTCTCTGCTAATCCCTAGTAAACTCATTTTTGCTGGTAAAATAATTGACAGTTTTAAGATTAACAGTTCCTTCTGGAAGTTCTGAGAATCTGTTTATGCCTCTCTGCTCACTTCTGATGATTTGCAGTAGCTTGTAGATATATGGCTCCAATCCCTGCTTCTGTCTTCACATGGTGAGCTACCGTCTCCTCTGTTTTTAAGATTAAAAGTACAGCCTTTTGGTCAGATGGGTATGGGGTTTGAATCCAGGCTCTGTTTTTTTTGTGTTCTGGAGAAAATCTATCTAACATCTCTGAGCTTCAGTTTCGTGGAAAATGGAACCGTAAGATCTTCCTCAGAGCTGTTGTGATTTAAGTAGTTATGTTGCAGAAGGCAGAGTATAAATGGTGGTCATGGGGCCTCTGGGTGGCTCAGTGGGTTAAGCCTCTGCCTTTGGCTCAGGTCATGATCCCAGGGCCCTGGGATTGAGTCCCGCATCTGGCTCTCTGCTCAGCACGGAGCCTGCTTCCCTCTCTGCCTGCTTCTCTGCCTACTTGTGATGTCTCTCTGCTAAATAAATAAATAAAATCTTAAAATAAATAAATGGTCATTGGAATTAAGCTCATGGTCAATACAGCTGTGATTTTTGTACTCTCCAGTTTGTATGTTCTAGTACAGTGAATTAATTACAAGACCTATACCATACAAATTTAGGGACAAAAGAATTAGGAATCTTTACAGAATTACTTTATATTCAGGGATCTCTCGGTTTCTGAGCAGGAAGTTGAGACTCCTGTCCTCGCCCTGCCCTCCTGTGTTTTCTTTTTGTCTTACTATCTCCCTAAGACGTTAGTGGACAGACATGACCAGAGTTAGAGGACCTAGAAAAATACTTACTGTTTTCCCAGACATCAAGTACAGTAAGGTTCCTTCTGAATTAAAAGAACTCATTTGCAATCCTGTCAGCAGGCAATAATATGTTTCATGCAGTGTAAACAGTAACACATGTACCTAGGAGTCACTAAGATTTACATAATTTTTCAGTTGGAAGAATTCTTAAAAGTGCAGTTGCTCACTTAGGATAAAAACTTTTTGTTCAGCTTTCTTACCAAATTATGGCCCTGCAAATTATAGCCAATGCTGCGTGGAATAATTTTAAATATTAAGGATTTTTATAATGGGGTTTTATTATGTCTAAAACCCAGATTAATCCAGTGACTTTCTGTCAGAGAGCTACTTTTAGTTAAAACTTCTTCAGAACGTCTTAGTTAATAGCAAAATTCTTAATTCTTAATTATGCAAATTTCTTAAGCAAATTCTTAATTAAGCAGAATTGTTAATTAAGCAATATTCTTAATGTTAACTCTCCAGCAAACTGGAGAGAGTGGGTATGGAGAGAGGGTGAGACTCCCGAAGGCTTAACTTTCTGTATTTCCATACTTTTTTACAGCAGAATGCAGATTTTTAAAAAATACAATATTTTTTAAATCAGCAAAACCTTCACATTTTTATTTTCACGAAAAAAAGAAGACATGGTAAGTCTTTTATATCTTCCAGTTGTTTAGAACATGAATATTTACAATTTGTACTAGAGTTCCCAAAATTATTGTTAGCTTATAATTTAGTATGGAAAAATGTTATCACAAGCATCATATCCTTCAAATTAATTGAACTCATCCCCATTTACAGATAAGAAAATGAAGAGTTAAGTTGCCAGACTCTGCTCTTAAGATAATTCAACTCAAACCCACCTCTGATTTCAAACTGAATGTTGTTTTTATTACCCTAACCACCTTCTTGATAGTTTCCTTGACACAGCATTGCTACAGATAGGGTCCACATATGCCAAGGAAACATTATTTGAGTGTCAGGGTAGCTTCCAGGCTCATTCAGAGTGTGTGCCTTTATTTCTTCCCTTGCATCCTTAATACTTAAGATGTTTGGAAATACAGCATTAATTGTGGTAGATTTCATCCCTACATCCAATCATCAGCAACCGCTGTATGCTTTACCTTCAACTCTTTTAACAGCTTCCCAGCTGCTCCCATGGGCTCGGATTTCACTCTTTCCTCCTTATAGCCTAGTCGCCACCCAGTAATCAAGTGAGGTGTTGTTTTTTGTTTTAAAGATTTTATTTATTTATCTGAGAGAGAGTGAGAGAGAGCGTGAGAGGGGAAGAGGTCAGAGGGAGAAGCAGACTCCCCGCATAGCTCGGAGCCCAATGCGGGACTCCACCCGGGGACTCGGGATCATGACTTGAGCCGAAGGCAGTGGCTTAACCAGCTGAGCCACCCAGGTGCCTAAGTGAAATTTTTTTTGAAGAGTAAGTCTGATCAATGTGATCAAGGCATGTCTGTCTGTCCCTTTATCACTCACAATAAAATTGGGTCCTCACAAGGGTGATTTGCTTGTTTCATTTGCTGGGTACTTCAATTTCAATTCCTATCACTCTCTCCCGGGCTCCCTGGACTCCATTCATACCAGCCGCCTCTGCTTTGCTTTACACACATTGACTTTACTCCCATTTCAGGCTCTGCCTTTGCAGTACTCTAAGCCTAGAACATTCTTTCCCAGATCTCTCTGTACTAATGCTCTCCCTTTTCATTCAGATCTCTGGTCAATTATCCCTTCTCAGAGGTCTTCCTTAACCTAAATCCCATATATAGTAGTACCCCCTTCACTATCCCTTTATCCGTGCTTTCACATAACACTAGATATATTTTTAAGATGCATTTTATATAATCATATATTTGTCAATTGTCAGTCTTCCATCATTAAAAGAGAAATCGCCAAGAGTAGGGACTTTGTTCTTACTACTGGATTGGAAGGGTGTAGGACAACACCTGACATAAAACTAGGCATTTACCAATCATGTGAATGAATCTTTCATTTACATTCCTAAGCACTTTTTGCTTCACTTAGTTTTCCTCTCTTTTACTACTATTACAATTCCACCCAGGCTTTTAAGCAAAGATGCTTTTTATAAGTGGATACATGTTAATCATCATTACGAGGGATTGCTATAGGGGTCACTGTTTATTTATTTTAAATGTTTTATTTATTTGACAGGGCGGGTGAGAGAGCACAAGCAGACAGAGTAGTAGAGGGAGAGGCAGAAGCGGGGAGCCTGATGTGGGTCTCAATTCCAGGACCCTGAGATCATGACCTGAGTTGATGGCAGATGCTTAATCATCTGAGCCACCCAGGCACCACAGGGGTCACTGTGTTTAACGCATAGGGAAAGTGGACACTTCAAGCAAGTCCCAAAGTGAATCCTACCAAGAGTCTCTGTGCGCGGAGAAAGCAGCTGGGGAGGAGATGGGATCAAGGGCAGAGCTCACAGGAAGAGAGGGAATGAGGTTTTGTTTAGGAGTCCTGAATCGAACTGGTGCTGTCAGTGTAATTAATCCCATTCTGTAGTCTCACGGACCAGCTTATCCCCCACCCTGCCACCTCCCACCCAAGCAGTAAAAATACATTTTACACTTTACAGTTCTAGACTTATTAAACAATTAAAGACTTTTTCTTAGCAAATCAAACTTCAAGGCTGACTTTATTCTCTCCTCTCATTTTTATTATTGAATAAATTAATTTTCCCTGCAATATGAGCAGGGTTTTTTCCCCCCTGTTGTCATGACATTATATGCTTTGATCCAGGTGATTATTTTCTTGCAATGGAGGGTGGGTAGAGAAAAAAAAAAAATCCCATGCTGGGATGATGCATGTGGATGAGCTCGCTGAAATACTTTTTCCTTTTTGCCTTAGTCTCTTTGCCCACGTCCAGTTCAGAGGATGCTAATATAAACCTTGCCCACCTCTCTCAGCCCATCTTTCTTACTCAGACAGCTCCCCAGCAGCTTTCTGATGGGCACACACTCTTCCGTTTCCAGGACAAACTGTGCCACGGCCTTCCGTCCTGGCAACTGGCCCCGCACGGTCTCACTTTTGACACTGTCCAGGACTACTCCTCTGATGTCTTTGGGCTTTCCTGGCACCCCAAAGATGATAAACAGGCCCAGACAGTCATCTCCTATCAAGTGACAGAATTCTTCAAGCTTATCAGATCGACTTCTCTTCCTGGAAGACCCCCCTGCCCTGGATTCTGGAGGGGACATGTCACAGGGCTGAGATGCCACAGGAGGGAGGGAAGACATCTGCAGAGTTTGCACTGCCAGCTGAAGCCTGATCTGTTTGTCGGCTCCCCAGAAAGTCCAAATCCAGTCTGCCCCGAACAGTACAGCTTGGTGCTTGGTCATCTTGGTGGTGGTGAGCCATTCATCCACTCCCTTGTCTTGGCAGAAAGTGATGAAGTGGATTAAGAAGATCTCGTTCAGAGTGTTGGAAGCTGGGCACAGATTGCTCAGAGGATCTTCGAATCCAAGATACTCCCTCACTTTCCGAGCTGCATGGACTATAGCCTCGCTGACAACCTCACAGATGCTGGAATCCTCTTTGCTGTCCTTCGGAGGCAACTGTTGCGATGAGTTTTGCCCCATATTTCCTCTGCACCTGATCAATACTGCTTCCGAAGATCAAACGTATGAAGCTCATGCAGAATGACTTCTTCGGAGAAGTTTTACAGTGTTTTACAGTGAAGTCATGTCTGGTAATGCAGTCCCAGTTTTCCGACTCAGCATTGACGTGGCGTAGCTGAGCACATAGACACACAGCTAAACAAACATGCCCGGTCTGTTTGCCAATGAGGTGTGTTGTATTCACACATTCCTGCTGGTTTATTAAGTTAGAGATGATTAACTCTCACCAAAACATCTGTTCTTCTCTAGCGATGTTCACTCCACTTCTAATATTGGGCAATCTCTTCCAAGATAGGTTTCCGCTTTTCAAATTTTACTTAAAGACAGTATTTAGTTCTTTAAAGGAATATACATCTCCTTCTAAAACGAACTTCTTCAACTTTGATGGCGAGTCATTTCCCTTTGCTTTTCTAATAACCCCTCTGCTAGGATTCCTTACGCCCCACCCAGTCCAGCTGCCTATTTCCTTTTGTACAGAAATTCCTCAGAGCCCTCAAATTTCTACCTGTCAATATATGCTATAACCCTCCCCCATGAAATGTATGGGAGTTTGCAAATGATAAAGCATCTGTGTCACTGTTCTAATAGGTCAGAAATAAAGCCTACTGGGTATTCTGCACAAAGGAAAATAAAGTCACAGAGTATAAAAACAGGAGACAATTATCAACTGACTTTATTTCTTTTCATATGTTAAAACCAGCAGTGCACAATGTTTTGTAAATAAAATATATCTCATCAAAAAAAAATTTAACTTTATCACATATCATCAGTTATGTTACACTGCCCTGAATAAAGAGTCTTCTGGCATATTTTTTTTAACCAGGTCTGAATAAGAAATTGTTTTTCAAATGGTGACATATGTTCACATTAAAAAAAATACTAGTATGTAAGAGTCCAATACAGTTACCAGACAATGAATAGTAGAGAGTAAAGGATTATTATTAGCATCAGATCATTTTAGTCACGAATAAACAGTAATTTGGTATTATAGGCCCTTGCTGAAAAGCTTGGTAACCTGCTAAGAACTTGCAAGATCACACCACTGATATTCAAATAGAATTTATAAGCAAATCCATGGGCACATACTGAACTGCCTCTCCCCACACCAATTTGTGACGTGTCTTTACCATGTTGGCTATCGTGGGAAGTGATGTAGTAGTGAATAAAAAATAGGTTATTTTTTCGACTACCCCTAAACATAATGATAAACACAGTAAGTTTTTGCCACCGCTATTTCCTTTAGAAATAAATGTCATCTGGGCCCTGTGCTAAAAACATGAATTACGTTTTCTCATCAATATATAGCCATTCTAAAACTCATTGTGCAGCCTCAGCGTTACTGAACTCTGAGACGAAATGTTCAGATGCATCTTCAGCTTAACAAAATCCCATCCACTGATAGCCTGAGAAATATACAATTAATAACAGTAGGTAGACGGTTAGTATTTTGATGTCATGAGATACTCAGCAAGAAGGAAAATAAGCAGCTTAATACTGTGAAGGTTTTTGTTTGGGTCTGATTTCTTCAGAAATTTCTACAAATTTGGGGGGGAACTTCTGAATTCATTTGAGTTAATAGTATTCAAATGTCCCTGGTGTTCTTCCTTTTGAGGCTAAAGGATCCAAGATGAAGGCTGAAACTTTCAACTCTTCAACAATTAACTGGGTGATGTGTCATCAGAGAAGGGGCATTTCATATACCCTAATTTAGTTGGGATGATCAATATTAACATCATTTTTAATATCATTAAAATTCAGTTTGGAGAAGGAGAGATCATCCCAACCTTTCGAGGACCAGTTGGTATATGACTGTTTGGAGCACTGCATTTGCTTTTCATCATCTCCTGTATGTCACAAAATAAAAGTTCTATTTTCTATGTACTAAATATATACACGTATTTAGAAAAATATATAAAATAGGACAAGAGGTGGCAAGTGGAGGTGGCCGCTGGCATTTAGCAGGCACGTGGAACACTTGAGGAAATTCCACATACGGATTTTGAAAGCATGTAATGTCCTATGCTGACAGCTACAGTGTTGTCACACTGACGTGACGAGATCATCCACGCACTGCTTCCTGATCCCCAAATCCTGGGTACTGTTGAATGGGAACGTGAAACGCTACAGTAAAACACTCATATTAAATGCAACACTTTAAATATATCACAGATTTTTACATTAAATAGAGGACAGACCACTACACTCTCATTCACCAGTGTCTCATTTTTCATGGCGTCTTCGGAATAGGCACACGCTGTCCCCCGCAACCCAGGCCTCCGTGTCCATTTCCGAGAAGGTGGAATGATCAATTGTATATAATCTGTTGTTTGTTCTAGATTCTTTGAGTTGTTTGAAAAATCAGGTGGAGGAAAGCCAAGGGGCTCCTCATGCTCGTCCAAGTGCTCAGATTAAACATTGGAGTCCTCGTCAGTGATGCTGGCACTGGGGGAACGGGCGGCAAAATCCCGAAACATGTCGTCCTCCTTTAACATGTGCTGGAAAACAAGGGGATGGGGTCATGAAACAGGAAGCAGGAGCTCGGCACGACACACGCTCCGTTAAAACATGCAGTCCTCTGGGGTTATTTTAAATATCTTTTTAGAATAACATTTTTATTTTAAACTTCTTCTCATTTTTAAAGATTTTATTTTTAAGTAATCTCTACCCCCAACGTAGGGCTCGAAGTCACAACCCCAGGGATCAAGAATCGCACGCTCCACCAACGGAGCCAGCCAGGTGCCCCTGTAGAATAACATTTTAACTTCGTTTTACAGACTTACCGTTAGATTGTTGATGCCTTCGGAGAACACCCCTATCTGTCTCACTGTGCCTTCTGAATCCTCCATCTGTAAAGAACACACCCATCACGTGACCTACTCGGTTGCATCATTTCAAAGAAAGGACAGCAAAATGAGAAGTCGAAGAAGAAATAATGCAAGTGATATGAAACGGGCTGGGAGCAACAGAACACTTCTGGGGATACCTCCTTTCGTTACAGCAACCAGAGGCTAAGAATGAGCCAAAATGTCCCTTTACTGGCACCTCTAGCCTAATGCTCTGATATTGACAATGACATCAAAGGATTGGTGACTAGGGGGCAATACTCAAATCCAGGACTTTGCATTGAAAAAGACTACATGAGCTGTGTATTTCCACTTGACTTAATACACAGATTTCCATAACCCAGAGACAGTATAACATCAGTGAGCAGCCCAGCCTGGCAGCTTGGAAGCCCAGGTCTTCAAGCTGCTCTTCTATCTCAGGTGAGTTACTCAGCCTCTCCGTGCCTCGGTTTCCTTCCCCCTACACTGAGGATGACAAGGCTCTGTCAGTGAAAGCTGACATACGTTAACTGCTGAGGATAGTGCCTGGGACATAGCAAGCAACTGGGAAGCTATTGACTATTATTTTCTTATTATATTTTCAGATATTAGAGAAAAAACTGATTAGTAGACACAGTGCATCAAGTTTCCATTTAGTGTTTCATGGCTGGAGGAACTTGAAAGAAAACAGGCATGTCCTATTGCCTTTACCTGCTCCAACCAGTCCAAATCATCTTCGTCATACAGACGCATGTCCAATCCAGGTTTAGAGGTACTTCCTGATGGATGTCCCAGTTCCATAGGACAAATATATTCTTCCCTATCTTCCTGTCTCTTCCTTCTCAGATTCCAAAAATTGCCGAAGGTAAGTTTCCTTGGCTTTAAAAGAAAAGCAAACATCCAGGGATTTAATAAAACTCATATGGCAGAGAATTGAGAATATGCATGATTCAAATATTCACTCCATTTACAGAGAAAAGCAATTGGATGATTAAATTGGTGTGACAAAAATAAAAGCACCCTGTGTGTGTATGATTGATGTGCCCAAATATAATAAATGATCCAGATTATGAATCTCAGAAGATTAAGCTTGTTCTACTTATTCACCCCAATTAGCTGCGCAGTCACGGTGATACGCAAAAAAATGCCAAGAGCCTTAGTTTTTGATTAAACAGGACTTAATGCAATGCTATTTCTCAGGGATGAATCCAGTTTTGCAAGGTTTTCCCATCTCAGATCAGGAAAAGAGAATGGTCCTAACTGTGTTTTCTTTTCAGGGGAAGCTATGATTATCCTGTATGCCCGCTATGCTTCCATAACAGAACTGAGGTTGCTAAAGGAATCCTCGCTTGTTTGGAGAGAGAATTTCTAATGATACTTGGAAGAGAAACTCCATCTGAGTCACTGCATAGTCCCTGAGACTATCAGTTCAGCAGACGGTGATCAGGCTGAACTGATCAGTTTGGAGAAGGAGAGATCATCCCAACCTTTCGAGGACCAGTTGGTATATGACTGTTTGGAGCACTGCATTTGCTTTTCATCATCTCCTGTATGTCACAAAATAAAAGTCCTATTTTCTATGTACTAAATATATACACGTATTTAGAAAAATATATAAAATAGGACAAGAGGTGGCAAGTGGAGGTGGCCGCTGGCATTTAGCAGGCACGTGGAACACTTGGTGAGAATTTAAATAGAACAGAGTCTTTGAGCAGTTTCAAATCTGGCAGATCTCTTAAGAGAGAAAGGGAGCTAATGAGAAAGTGTCAGGCAGGTAGAGGAGGTAAAAGAGAGAGAGAGAAATATCTATATTTCTATATATAAAGAACTTAGTACAAATTTGCAGAAGAGCTGATAAACTCTATCTCCACATTAAGTTGGTTGAGATAACAGACTCATAAGAGTTCACAGAGAAATGATTAAAAAGAAGAAAATGTAATCTGAATTTGGTATGACCCATGAATCTGGGTATACCCGGAAACAGCCATTCTCTGTTGGTCTACCTTGAGTCATTTCTTAAGTATCTTTTTCTAACTTGCAAGATTGGTTCATTGCAAGCCAGACAAGTTGAATCTGTGTGAGAAATCTTCCTCTTCTGCTGGATTTATCCATAGAACAACTGCAATCAATGTTTGAGCCCAAGTCATGGACTCTGCATTGGCAATACATTGACTGCATCCCAACGTCATCCTCTTCATCACTGTTAACTCTAATAGAATAAACGTGAGCAAAGGTTCCCCCAGAAAGACACTTGCAAAAATGCATTTTCTTAATTACTCTTAAAGATGCACAGACCATTAACCCATCCACAAGACTCAGTAAACTCCAGAAAATGGGACAGTCAGGTCAAAACCAAGCCCCAGCTTTAGTTTTTGCTTTAACCAGTTATTAGAAGACAGAAGCCTAAACCAACCTTCACTTTGGCCGTGGCTGTCAGGAGTACATAATCTGGTAACTCCATGGCATCACGCTTTTGGTGCTGGGCCTCGGCCCCGATCAGAAGGTTGAAATGAGTAGCCAAATGTCTTCGCAAGAGGGTCTTCCTTGGTGGGATGTTCAACAGCTGAGCCATTGTTTCTACATTAAAACGAGGTTCTAGAACCTATAAAAAAAAAAGTCATTTAAGGCACTGTGTATCATGCATGTCTGCCCTGCGCTTTGTAATTGGCAAAGTTCCTTCATTTAGTCATCACCAATGATCCCGCAACAGCCCAGAGAGACCGAGCATGGACTTTGATTTTCAAGCTATAGATCTTTATTTTGCCTAAGCCAGTGAGAAGTAGAGCCGTTCCCAACATCCATGCATTCCAAAGTTAGGGCTTGTAGCTCCCCAAAGTGGAGCCTTTGGAAGGCGACTCCTTATATCACTGTGCAGAAATAGAATCTGGATGTGGCAGGTGTTTCACGCCTTTGGTGCTGCGCCTCACATGAGAACCAGTGGCCAGATGGTCACATAAGATAAGAGACAATGGATTGAAATCTGATCTAACCCTACATGATACAAATACATGATGGGGAAAAATACTCGGAAAGTAAAGACTCCCTAGAAATGGTTACAGGAGGGCTCACTTTGATGGTCCTAGGATTATGACAAGCAAACTGATAATGTCCTAACTCATTTGACTGATGGAAACAAAATGAGAAGTCAGTTTTTCAATTAAAAGAGAGTTTTACCATGAGCCCACCATGGACACCACTGCCTCTGAGATTGGGGGCATATTCTGCCAAGTCCACGGAGCACAGCCACTCCATCACCCGGTGATTGGTCCACTGCTGAACTTCGGACGGGGTGACGCTGTTCTGTGAGAACAAACAACCACCAGGAGCTTCAGTCATGAGAGACTGTGGGCTCTGAGAAACACACAGAGGGTTTTGGAGGGGAGGGGGCTAGGAGGTTGGGTGAGCCTGGTGGTGGGTATTAAGGAGGGCACGTATTGCATGGAACACTGGGTGTGGTGCATAAACAATGAAATCTGGAACATTTTCTTTTTTATGAAAAAAGTAAAACAAAATAAAAGGAGCGTTAGTCCATTGACTGTGGGATCCCAAACACTCAAACGGCACCTTCTACAAAGTCTGCCTTCTAGAGCACAATTCCCTCGACATCCCACTAAGTATTTACAGAAAAGGTGAAAAGGGGTCTGCTAATCTCAGGTTTGTTTTGAGGCATCCGTGCCAGTGTTCCAAGCTTTTTTCACAAACTCATGAAGCAGTGCTTTAGGAAAACAAGTCTCTAGAGTGATATTTAACTCTGTGGCTTAAGGAGGCAGGAAAATAAGAGACACCCGAGAAAAGGAGGGAGGGAAATTAAAACACAATCTTTGTGGTTACACAGGTAGAGCCATCACAATGGGGGGGATATAGGAAAATAAAGCCCGAGAAGGTAATGAGGCTGGACTTGAGGATCTGAGGATGGCAGAAGCCTTCCCTGCCGCCCATGAAGACTCGTGTGTCTGTTTTGCCCGCACAGCTGTCCCGTGCATGGAGAGCGCATGCAGCAGGAATCTGAACCTCAGGTGCTACCTCGTCAGACGGCCGCCTCCGCAGACAGTTCGGTTCAAAGTTATTGATCCTCAGGACCTGGATAGCCCTTTTGATACTGAGATGATGTAGCGCACTCACGACCTTCAAAGACAGTAAGTCATCCTGAAAAAAAAAAAAGAACAACAACAACAAAAAGAGGAGTTCACTGAGCTGGCCTAGAGCAGGAGGACCTTCTCAGGGAAACCCCTCTACCAACAGGCCTCGAGCGCTTGTATTTTCAAACCCTTTATTTGGTAACAGAACACTTTTTTTCCTGTTCCCAACAAAATCCTCTCCAGGACCCCAAATTAAAAACAACAACCAAAAAATTAGTGTTGTATCAACAGAAGCCAAGTTTCACCTGTTTCTCTTCCAGACACTTTGAAACAGGATCGTGAGACCCCACAGCTCTGTAGAGCACAGTTGGAAAGGAATTGGCTGGGTTACACTTTGATTCGGTGTGATAAAGCAAAGAGCTAAGAGCACATGATGTTCAGTGAGGACAGCAGAACTAGGTTTGCTGAACTAAGGCACATCACCATTTGGGAGAAAATCAGAAAAGTATCTCTGTTATAGTATTCCCCAAGCCTCAAGGAATCTCTAGTTCTTGATTATTATGCTCTATCCAGCAGAGTCTGTGAATAATTTTGGGAAAATTATGTTGATCGATGAGAAGGTTTTGGTGAGAGTTAAAGAGAAAAGAGACATGAAGAAGTTATTAGTAGCAACATGTATCACCATCAGTTCCTTCCAGGTGTAACTTTCCTGTCTGTGGTTATTGGGAACATTTCAAACATACCAAACACACCAAAACAAATTATTTCAGAAGGTGATGTGGAGGGCAGTGTCAAGATAAGCACCAGTCTATTTCCAAACACACCCAGAAAATAAAACAAGAAAAATATCCATTTTAGACACACCTTACTGATAAACACATTTGTTGTTGGTGGTGGGGGGGTGATAATCTATTATAGAAATAGTTTTTAAATAAAAATATTGGACAATCAGCTTAAATTCTTAAAGCTACTCAGCAAAATTATTTCCTGAATTTTTTTTGGATCAATTTCTTTAAGGCACTTCCTTATGGTAAGTTAGAAGGCATTCAACACATTTTAATCTAAGATTGAGACACCCATTCAAAACATTTCCACGTGGGTCAGTTTCAACTAATTCAAGTTTTTCAGATTTAAAAAAATCTAAATACGTGATTACAATGTAAATACAATGCAAATTATTTTAGCTTGAGAGATTTTTTTTAGAGGGCTGTTTTAAATCAAAACAGATACTATTTTTAGATTTTTTAACAAATCTTTTGTTTTTTTAAAGATTTTTATTTATTTATTTGACAGAGCAAGATCACAAGTAGGCAGAGAGGCAGGCAGAGAGAGAGAGGAGGAAGCAGGCTCCCTGCTAAGCAGAGCCCGACGCCGGACTCAATCCCAGGACCCTGCTAAGCAGAGCCCGACGCCGGACTCAATCCCAGGACCCTGAGATCATGACCTGAGCCGAAGGCAGGGGCTTAGCCCACTGAGCCACCCAGGTGCCACCGCCTTCTTCTTCTTCTTTTTTTTTTTTTTAAGATTTTATTTATTTATTTGACAGAGAGAGAGAGATCATAAGTGGGAGAGAGGCAGGCATAGAGAGAGAGGGAGAAGCAGGCTCCCTGCTAAACAGAGAGCCTGATGCAGGGCTCGATCCCAGGACCCTGAGATCATGACCTGAGCCGAAGGCAGGGGCTTAACCCACTGAGCCACCCAGGTGCCCCTAAAAAAATCTTTTAGGTAATTTTAATTTACCAAAGAGTTGCCAAAGAGAGATAATAGTTCCATATATCCTTCACTCAGCTTTCCCTAATGGTTAACACCTTCTATAACCATAATGTAGTCATCAAAACTGAGGAATTAACATAAACAAAAAAATGGTAATTAAAACTACAGACTTTACTCAGATTTCACCAGTTTTTCCACTAGGTCCTTTCTCTATTCCAGGATCCAGCCCAGGATACCATGTTCAAATAGGTATTTTTGTGACTCAGAACTTTTGAGGTCTAATTGTCTAAGATGATTTACTCTTTTATAGTCACAAAATTTATGTGCACTTTTCTTGTGGTTTTAAGCCTGAATCTACTCACGTTCGTGCAGAAGCATACCTACCTAGACAAGCAGGCAAGTATTTACTGAATTTGTTGCAGGCTGAGCTATTAAGAGGAGGAATCTGGAAACATCTTAGGTTCAAACACCCTGTGACTTCTGACTGCTTTCTGGCTGTGGAAACTTGGTTGAGCTACCCCATTTCTCAAGTTTCTCATTCCCTCACCTAAACACTGGGGGATAACAAGAATGTCACCTCAAGGCTTGCTGAAACTGGAGTATTCATAGGAGTACGGAGCTTGGAAGAGTGTCTGGCACACAGTATACATGCAATGTGCCACGCGCTCGTGTTATTACAAGCAGGTGCCCACCAAGGTACGGACTTTGGTTCAATGACAGAGAAGAAAATGAATCCCATGAAAGGAACCCCACAATTCTGACATTGAAAAATAAGCTGTTTGAAATTTTCAACAGCTTTTTTTTAAAAAAAAGATTTATTTGTTTGACAGACAGAGATCACAAGTAGGCAGGGAGGCAGGCAGAGAGAGAGAGGAGGAAGCAGGCTCCCTGCTGAGCAGAGAGCCCGATGCGGGGCTCCATCCCAGGACCCTGAGATCATGGTCTGAGCTGAAGGCGGAGGCTTAACGCACTGAGCCACCCAGATGCCCCAAATTTTCAACAAACTTAAAGAAGATACTTCTCGGGGTTGGTTCCAGAGCGTAGCTCACAAAAGGCCTTTTAAAGAAAAGAATCTAAAGCAGCAGTGCACTAACAGGACTGCGGAATCTAGAACAAGCTCTCCTGGAAACCGTCTCTTCCACTGTTGTAAAGTCCGTCTACCTCTTAGATGGAAGGATAAAAATACGGAACAGTAATGCAGGAATCAGAGAGTCCACCTCAGCCTACTTCTTGCCTCTGCGATTACTCCCCTCGTGGAACGGGGCTAACGAGAGAAAGGAGGCAGGTTTTGGGTGACATTCTCCAAAGCAGAAGGGAGGAGAGGAGACGGGTCTCTAGAGGTCAGGTCAACAGGGTGGTCTCTTCTGAGCAGTCACTGCATATAGGAATGTGTAACTCAGAAACCCCCAGGGCTTCGACACTCTACACTCTATTTCTTAAACATCGTTAGGAGAGGGGCGCCTTGGTGGCTCAGTCAGTTAAGTGGCTGCCTTCGGCTCAGGTCATGATCCCAGAGTCCCGGGACCAAACCTCACATCAGGCTCCCTTCTTAGTGAAAGTCTCCTCCTCTCTCTGACCCTCTCCGGGCTCGTGCTCTATCTCACTCTCTCTCTCAAATAAATGAATAAAATCTAAAATAAAATAAAACAAAGCATCTTCATAACATATAATTCGCATATAAAATTATGCGAAAATTTACCCCTTCAAAGCGTGCACTTCAGTGTCTACATTGTCGAATATACATAAAACCATCTTCCTGGAGAGCTGAGTTTAGATTAGCCTTCATACAGCTTAAATCCAAGTTTTAAATTTCCCAACGGTACTGCAATCACCAAATCCTCTGACTTCAACTTAACAGAAACTCTTCTGGCTCTTCTCAAGTTAAGGCAACACCCTGAAACTCTGGTGGAATCATTGTGAAAACAATGTATTTTGCTCACTATTTCTGTGTCTTTCCAGAGAAAAGCAATTTGACACTCCCCTTCCCCAACTCCCAGGAGCCAATCACTTACAATAGTCATGTAATGGAGCATTCGACCATCTACCCGTCCTTCGTCAAACTGGGTCTTGTACTGGGGGAGACCAATGTCATCCAACCACCCTACAGGAGAGAAATCGGTGTTGTTAGTAAGCCACGCAACACCTGTACTTGTGATTCAAAAGAAAAAGCAGCTTCATTCATTTATTCATTCATTCAGTCAGTCACTCATTTACTCATTCATGAATGAGTGAATTTAAAATCTCTTACTAGTAACCCAGTTGAAATCCAGCTTTCCATGGTTGGTTTCTTCTTCAGACCCCACGGCTTGCAGTGCCAGCTGGAGCTTCTTTCGATGAAGTGAATGCTTAATCCCAAGTTCCTGAAATAATAAGCAGAAACACTGGTTTGACCATTCTGTCACTATGGGCTAGATGCCACTGGCAAAAGATGCCAGCTCCCCCCAAACGAAGCCAGTGTTAAAGACCCGACAATCCTGTTCAGTCAGCATGCCAAGTCAAGTTGGTGAAATGTTGCTGAACAAAAGGCCCCTAGAAAGCCAAGACCACAGCAACTAGTTTAGTGGGATGTTCCATTCCCTAGTAGGCTCCTTCCTCAGCAAGACTGGAATTCTATTCTTTCTGTACAAAAGGTTAAACAATTAGGAAATATGTTAAATAATTTGACGTAAGATGTAGGGCTCTTTCCTTTTCCTTTTTGCAAAGTAAAGTTGAATTGCATACATTACACTGAGAAGTTGGGCCAATGCTAAAGCCTCACAAAGATTCTGAGAAATACGAGCTTAAGGTTTATTATTATGTCTATACAATTATTTCTCATTAAAATATTATGCGAAATGATTCATAAGGAATCATTAAGATCAGGTCCTTCTTGTTAAATCCATGCGATTAAATTAAAAAAAAAAGTGTGAAGCAGAAAACACAGTTTTTCAAGAGTACTGACTGGCTCCCCCCACTCCCCTTTCTGGAGTATAAAACAATTCTACAATCATATTCTCTTTCTCAGTAGCCATTGTCTAAACAAAACAGAGAAGCAGTCACCTTCTCTAGATCTTGCTGAGAAGCCTGCAGAAGTGTTTGGCCAGATGCAATCCAGTGCTTGCCTGAATTCACGTAGGACCCCAAGCCCTGCTCCACAAGCCAATCGCAAACCTGCTCCTTGGTCCATTTGGCAAATGGCATATCCAAGTCACTATAAGAAAACGAACAACTGTGTGAAGAACAATTCCAAGCCAGCCCTGTGGCTTCTCAAGGTTCACCAACTTATACTGAATTAATGTAGAAATTCCCTAGTAATGCCCTATTTGACCGTGAAAAGCTTACTCTTCAGTCCATGTTTAGGGGAGGTGGTACTGGCATTGAAAGTTACCTCAAAAGGACCACAGCTTTCATTTCAAATGAAACCACAAAAGATTCAATATGATTGAGCAAGAAACATATTTGTGGAAGAAAAACAAGTTGAACCAACAAGTCAAGTCACTGTACTAGTTTCAGTCAACGTGGTTTGAAGACTGAATTTCTAAACAGAAAACACTAGGTTAGATGGAAAGAAATCAAGTCTAACTTGAACTGTAGCAGAATTATGGTTTCTCTCCAAATGGTTATCAGTGAGAAGAGCGCAACATGCCATCACTGAGTACAGGGAAACATAATCACAGTAATTTCTGGGTCAAATTTTCTACTTTGACATGTAAATCGTGTTCCTCTTTGGGGGAAAAAATGTAGATAAACAAAAATTTTCTTTATTTTTTTTAAAACAGCACAAGGAGATCCTCTACTGTGTATAAAGAGAACACATGGCAAATGAGACCTTCATATGTTTGGAGAAAGCCAGGGTTTCCTCCTTGATAAAACCTGTGCCCAGTCTTCTGCGAGGGTAGGAGAGACCATGTTCCAAAGACTAAGTGTAATGGTTTGTGCTAGATGTTTGCCAACCCCATCCTTCTCATGCTCAGTAGGTCAGTACAGTAATTTCAAAACAGCCCTCAATTGTGGTAAGGGTGTAGGAAAAGTTCCTAGAGTCTTAACAGATAAAGCATTACATAGTCCTGATAAATTCAGGATTATTTAATCCTGATTAAATTCCGTTAGAATTTGTGTCTTAATGAATTTATGTAGGTGCGTTCACAGAATCCATTAGTCATTAACGTTCACTGAACAGTTACTATTTACCAGATACTCAACGCATATTAACTCCTTTAATCTTCATAATTAGACTAATTCATACCAGGGGACACGGAGGCGTAGAGTATGGATGTAGTTGCTCAAAGGTCACCCAGGTTACAGGAAGCAGCCAAGCCAGCAATCAGATCCAAGCAGTCTGTCTCTAGAACCTACTCTTAACCGCTATGTTAGCCCATCTCTCTAGAGCTATGCTTTAGAGTACTTGGGGTAACTATTTTCTCAGTCAGATTGAAGTCAAAAGAATCATTCTTACACAGATGTTGCTGACACTTTAGCTTTGGTTCCTCCCCTGGCTCACGTAGCCCTCATCTTCTGCATGATTTTCACCAACCACTGCCAACCCGCACTGTGCTAAAGATGACGGACCCCTCTGCCAGGCAAAGGGGTAAGCAAGGGATTCTACTGCTCAGCCCAGGGACAATACTAACATTGCAAGTGCTCATAGCCTGGACATGTGGGTAGAGATGTCAAAGTCCATTCGTTCAGTTTTTCTCACCTGTTAGATTGTCCCAAATCTCGAGACCAACCCAGTCGTGGCCCTGCAGTTGCCCTTGTCCCTCCTCTTTTAAATTCAGGCTCAGACAGGTCATATGGGTTGAATGTAGTTGACTGACTTCTCCTAAGTCTGAATAGAAGAAACAACATCACATTGCCTTGTAGAGACCTGAGGAGACCTTAGGACTTTAAAGTTAATGAGAACATTGCTTATGTATGGTCAGAAAAGACGTCTGGATTTACACTTTAACTGAGACCCAGTGAGTCAGTGCATCCCAGATCACAATCTTCCTTCCATCAAAGGAACAGCCAAGCCTTACAACTGCATACTTGTTTCTAGGCAATCTTCCATTTATTCCTACATTTGAGCAACACACAACACAAAGCCCCCTCCGGTTGTCTGCTGTGTTACTTACTTTCCAAAGAGTTTCATGATACCTCTGGATTTCTTTTTGGAATCCGGCGATGGTGGAGATATCTGCGAATTTTTCGGCTGGGAAGATCTACCAGCCAGATCTAGGTGCTCAGCTGTCTCCTTCTCTGTTTCAGCTATTCCAAGAACAGAATACATACTTGGTGAGTTTTAAAGTACGGAATGAACATGACTAGATGCTACCCTTCTTAACTTTAGCAACTGTTCACAAATTCTTCTTCTGTTGGTCTGTAAAGAGCACCCTACAAATATTACAGATGGAACACAAATTTATGTTCTGCTTTACCGTCTGCTGTGTATCAGTGAATGATGTGTATAATATCGCATATGATATTGTGCCTAAATTCATTAACTCACAAATTACCACCTCTTTGAAGTTCAAAGGTGGGATAGGATTGCCACATTCTTTAAGTGATCTGAGATCACTTAAATTAATCTCGATTTTTCTGCAGCACTTGGTACTGCTGACATTCTTCCCACATTCTTCAAAATCATCATCTCCTTCATCTTGTTAGGACAATCTCCCAGATCTGTCATCTGATCGTTTCTTCTCTGCTATAGGACCTGTTTTCTCCTCTTCTTCCACTCCGAGATTCTGTTCTAGGCTCCTGCCAGCAGGATCTCTGAACAAGTTCACCCACTCCGTGCCTGGCACAAAATGATGGCTTCCCTCATTCATAAGCAGCCAGTATCACAATCTCTGGTCCTAATCTCTCTCCCCAGACTCAGGATCTGAACGTTTATGGATATTCCCAATGTGCTGTGCCAGGAACATCTTAGACTCAACAAATCCATCCAATTCTCAGAAGAATTCTCTTAGATTTTCTTATTCAATATTCCCTTGATACTAATTAATATTCTTCCTGTTACTCCCCATTCACACTCTTTGGCATTTTCTTTTCACTCCCTCCTCTCCTTTGGCATTTACATCAGATCCTAGTCACCAAGCCCTGGCAGTCTTTTTTCAAGAGAGTTATTCCTATTTATAACTTGCTATGTCCTACTGAGAAAAGACTGTACTGGATATGCACACATTTTTCTTTTGATATAAAATCAGTGTCTGTTGATTCTGCCTTGAAAGAGTAACATCCAAATTTCCTATGCCCAGTTCTCCCAGCATTCTCTATTTCTTAATTCTTTTACCTGCCCCTTAAGACATGATCCCCCACTAACAAACACAAGCAGTACTGTTTCCTCAGTGTGAGACGACACTTTTACGGGAAAGAAAAAGTTGTACAAAAATCACAGAAATGGTGTTTCAGCAAGATACAAAAGTTGCAGAGGTTGACTTTTCTACGAAGCACAGCTGTGATTATAGGTTATAATAAGCAGCACTGGGCTCTTAGCATTATCAATGTATTTCTTCTAAGAAAGATGCAAAAACATTTGAAAATGTTGTCTGGATTTTATTTATCCCATGTGTATTCTAGAAATGTAAGACTGCAAAGGGAGAAAAGTAACCTGTGCTGACCCACATGAGTTGGTGTATGGGTATCTCAGGGAAAATCCAAAGGAACCTTTCCATCCAAACCCCAAAGCCATCATGGGTACAGGTATACCAGAAAATGTTGCCTAACTCACCCTCATTCTAAAAGCATCCTGTTTTCATTTTTTTGTTTTGAGGATGTTTCCTCCCTCCCATGCCCCACACTTTTAAAAAGGAAAACGGAGTTTCCCCTCTCCTAAAATCACTCTGGGGGAGGCTCCTTAAATATCCCAGAAATCTTCCTCCAGTGTCACTAAATGCCACTTCCATCTTCAAAGCAATAAATGTCAGAAGAACATTCCCTTAAGAAAAGTCAGTCTAAAGCAATCATTTGCAATGTCTTCTACAGACTTCTCGATTTGGCTGAAAACATTGCTCTCTGGGGATAATGGAGACATGGAGAAGGAACTGTCAGGACCTGGGAGTTAGTGTGAGACAGGAGGCACTGGAAGGGTGAGAAAGCTGGAAGGTACGAGGCAGGAGAGTCCTGCCCTGGACTCTGAGGGTGCCGTGCGCTTTTGGGTCCTCCCAGAGCTCCTGGCAAGGTGTCATTAGCAGGGGTTAAAACAGCACGTAGGCTGGGAAGCAAAGGCTCTCCAGAGAGTTCACTTTAGCAGCAGTTGGAAGGAACTCTCTGGAGTCGAGGACAACATTTTCTGATCGCTGCCAGCTTGCTTTCTAGAGATCGCAGATGCCAAGAGCAAGGATTAGTCAGCCTGGAGGACAGCACTGGCGAAGGCTGGCATGCAGGGGTACGATACCTAGGGTGGGTGCACTGGCACTTCGTTTACGATCTTCAGATATCCCAACAACGCACACAATCACACGCAGCCCAATGGAGAGAACACAGGAGAATGACAAAATGAAACACAGCTCAAAGTCCTACTCACAAAATACACACAGGGGGAGGAAAGGCAAGCACTGCGCTGTGCTTCCAACATCGCAGACTCCATTAGCAGGAACAATATGGGGTTAATTGGTCCACTTTCGAAACAGATGAGAAGCTGTTTACAATGAAGTCAGAGAGTGTCAAGGGTTTTGGTCTTTCCTCTACACTTATACTCCAACAAGAAGAGCAGGGTGATGGCCTGCACAGAGCTATCTTTACCACCGAATTAAACCCAAGGGGGCAGTTTCTTGCAAACTTTTCCCCCAGCTCATTCACCTTCATTTCTGAGAACGAGAAACGCACAGATCAATGAACCAGGTAAGGGAGGGGATTGACCTTGTCCTCGTCCTGAGTGAATTAAAGCAAAAGCACGCTGGCCATACGTACCCAAGTTTGGTGCACTTGCTGTCCTCTTGTTACTTTTTATTTTTAAAAAGCCACGCCCAAAGAATGATCTGGCTTTCCGAGTGCCAAAGGGGCTGTCGTCCACGGATGCATCACGCCCCGGAGCTTTCGGAGGGAGGCCCCTGAATGGGCTGCTTTCTACAGGAGCTTTATCCTAAAAGACAAGTAATAATAAATGGAACACAGCGTGGCTGTGCACAATTAGGAGTACACGCTGGGCACAACACCTGATCTGTTACACATGTGATTTTATTTAAAAGAATCACAGAACTGGTAAGTTGATTATGAACACCAAGCACCATATTACAATTTAGAAAGTCAGTTCTGAAAGCTACTTAGGAAGCAAGAGCAGCAACAAAAACATGTTCATCACTGACCTATAACCGGCATGCTTCAGATGTGAAGTATTTAGGACATAGAAATTCTCAAGCTTTATTTTATTTGCCTCATTCCCCGAATGACGTGGAAATAAGGTACTGCATAACCAGAATACCAGCAGGCTTCCTATTTTTCGAATGGTTATGACATGGACTAGGCTACAATGCAGTTCACAGTCTTTGCACCGTAACTGCATCAGAAGCCCAGCGTAATATAATCACTGTGCAAAGTAGGCGTTATCTCCAAGCTTCTACACCAGCAGCAGAAAGAGATTCTACTCCAGTTATTTAAATATTCTACTCAAGGAATTACTAGTCAAATGAGGACACAACCAGTGACCGTTAAACATTTTGTTTTTGAGAGGGTGTTCTGAGACATATTCATTACCTTGCCTGCAAGTTACCCGACATGGATCACCAACTTTCAAACGCTATGACATGCTTGATACACTTAACACCAAAACTAAACTTGTTATAATTAAATTTTTCTTCATCGATTCAGAAGATTCTTTGGCTGTCTCTAATAGGTCAAGGTCTTTATCGCGAAACTTAACTGTAATTAAGTTATACTTCTAAGTACTGTTGATTTTTTAGCTTTCTCGTTATTTGAATTAGCAGTTCCAGTAACATGATCTATTATATTGTTTTAGTAGGATCCAAAGATGCTTTGATTTGCATGCCCTCATTCCTCTAACATCTCCTGCCCTCTGTTTTTGTTTTTGCAGAGGTAGAGAAAGGGGAGAGGGGACACAAGCATCGTAACTACAAGTTTATAGATGCCACAGTTTAGTGCAACTATTACCTATGTCTCACCACAGAAGTCAAAATCATTTAATCATTTATTGAATTGGCAAGACAAAAAAGGACAAAGGATGCCTGTAATTACAGCTGTGTGCACAGTCCGTGCCTTATCAGGGACACCTACATTACAACTCAAGGCATTCAGAGCCAGCAGTCAAGGGAGTGCATCTGGAAGTGGCCTACCAGAAGGTAGCCTTTACAGAGTTAATGATTGAAAATTGGAGGAAGAACGAGAGCCCTTGTTGATGAGGTCTTTAAAAAAAAAAGACAAAAAAACAGAACACCAAAATGTTTGCTGTATACACAGTGGTTATATTAAATAAACAGCTGTTCTCGGGCGGGTGACCTAAGGATGTTTTGTGAGGTCTTAGGAAGCCCAAATATGATAATTAAGAATATCACTAGCCTGATTGAGAGTTGGGGGTTTTGTCTGTTTTTTGTACCTCCCCAACAGTTTATTGAGGTGAAACATAAAAAGTAACTGAACAATTAGGGGACATTAAGTACACTCACGGTGTTATATAACTGCCACCTCCACCTAGCTCCCAAACATTTCCATCATTTTGAATTAAACCCCTCCCCCTGGAAGCAGTTTCTCTCCGTTCCTCCCTCTCCATCTCTGGCAACCGCCAAACTGTGTTCTGTCTCTATGGATTTATCTACTCTACATACTTCACATAAATGGAATCGTGGACTATCTGATCTTTCGTATCTGGCTTCTTTCATATAACATGTTTTGGAGGTTCTGAGTTTGGGTTTTTTGGAGACAGTTAAGCAATCCCATGTATCAGACATCACAAACATTTTTCCATTGTAATCTGGACATAAAAATTACCTCTGGAGGCTTCTGAACAGACTCCTTTTCCTGTTCAAAACAATAATATTTTAGATTGTTATAGGAATGGCTTCATATATTCACAAACTGTTACACACAATTCTAGAAATTAAAATAAACTTTTATCTACTTCTAAGCTATACAATCTCAGTTCCATTTATTTCCAATAATGGCTAATTAGTCTTCAGTTGTGATTATATACACTAGTTTCAACTGTTCATATTCACCCTTCTTAATATTTACCATTAACTGTGGTATCTAATAAATCTGCATTAGAGAAACCTCAAACTCTTCTTGAGAGTTTTCTTTGGAAAATGGGAAAATGTGAGGATCCCTAAATATTTGCGTCTCAGGGTAATAGACAGAGAAACAACACAGAACCAACCCCATCTGATGACTCTTTCTTCAGATTGCCCAGGCTGCTGGACTTTTGCAGACTTGAAGTTCTAAAAATAACAATAATAGTAATTAGGATTAATAATAAGTGGCTCTGGTGCCACTGTTTCTTAGGAGAATATCTTGGAAAGAAACTAAAACTGTGTGTGGGTTGAATCCTGGTCATAAAAGAAAATCCGGATTCAGGCAGTCACTTATGTGCTTTACTAAATTATAACATTGAGTTCTTTTAAAAGCAGAGGTGGTTAACTGTCCTGCCAATAACTCTAAATGTCCCACACGTGTTAGAATAGCTGGAAAAACACTTAGGACTCTCCTTGTGATGTCAACATTTGAAAATAAACCAGCATTTTTCCATGGACCAGTGGTGTATCCTTTTATGTATACATTTAGACCAGGAACTTTTTTATTTTTTATTTTTATTTAAATTTTAGTTAATATACCAGGGAACTTCTAAAACACTCACATACTATTTATATATAATCCTTGTAATTAAAATAAAGGACAGAAGTGTTACTTTTCAATTCACAAAGGAATCCATTTTCTGAATCTGGCCAAGTAGTTCATTTTACAGTTCTGATCGAGGCATACAAGAAAAATCCCTCTGGCTGCCCATAATAATTTGTTTGCTATCCTTGCAAAGGCGAAGTGACACTGTAAACATCCAGAGATTTTTTTCCCTTTCACATAACTAGCATTCAAGTGTACAGGGCTGTCTTTTCAAAAATGGAAGTCAGGAACAGGTGACCAGTTTAGAGAGAGAAAAAAGCTCTAAGAAGCAGAGTAACACACATACACAAACTTTTAAAAGGCAATTCTCATGTACTCATGTGTACATAAGTTACTAGACTTGTCCAGTATCAAATAAAGTAAAAGATATTGGTGAGAAAAGAGAAGATCTCATCTTTGAATACTGCTCTGGTAAGAGATTTTCCTAATTCAGACTTGAACTTGGATAAACATAGATAATGGACCGGTTTACTACATGGAGAATGCAAAAAACTACTGCAGCCTTTCCAGCCATTACATCATTCTCTGTGTCTCTTTTCTGCTAGGGTCAAAATGCAAGCCAGTGCAAACCTGAAATTCAAAGCACTGCACTTCACATGAAAACTGATGAAGGAAGGCTAAAGCCGTGCAAACACTTGGCACGAGATAATGGATAACAGTCCATGAGCAAGTATCTCTTTGTTAACTCACAACCTCCCCTTTCCCTGACATCCAACCACCACACCTGCATTAATGTATTCAGGCCTCAGTCATCCGCTTCTCACAGTGGTCACTGTGAGTTTGTCAGAAGCTTCCTCTCTCCCAGGTATCAATGACATTTTCCACATTCAAGAACATGACTTACGAAAGACTATCGCACGGCTGGGTTTCAACAGAAGCATCAAGGATTATTTTTCCATCACTAAAAGAAGAAAGAAAAGAAAAGGAAAAAAAAATGGAATGTGTGTGCTTCACAAGTAAAAGACCATATATATTCTAAGTAAGCAGAACTGTCAAAAAAACAAAAAATTGTGCTGGGGAAGCAATTTCTCTTTTAAAACAGTCATGTGTGTTTTGTTTTGTTTTGTTTTGTTTTTAAACACAGGCTCCATGCCCAGCATGGAGCTTGAACCCACAACCCTGAGATAAGACCTGAGCTGAGATTGAGTCAGCTGCTGAATTTACTGAGGATTCCCAGCTGCCCCTCTCTTTTAAAATTTTCTACTATATTTTCTTTGGTTAAAAAAATATTTTACTTATTTATCTGACAGAGAAATCACAAGTAGGCAGAGAAGCAGGCAGAGAGAGAAGAGGAAGCAGGCTCCCTGCCGAGCAGAGAGCCCTATGTGGGGCTCGATCCCAGGACCCTGGGATCATGACCTGAGCCAAAGGCAGAGGCTTAACCCACTGAGCCATCCAGGTGCCCCTAAAATATTCTATTATATTTTCTTTTATTTGGTCTCATTATAAGGTTAAGTAATTGAGAACATGCTCCCTCAAAATTCTACTTGTTAATGGAGAAACTACTGTATCCCTGTCCCAAATCCTTCTTCCGAACAGCCTGGGCCACATGACCATTGCTATGGGGCTTGGGACCCACTGGCGGCTCCCCATGACTTAGGACATAAAACTTGAGTCCCCTAAAATCTCTCTCTAACCTGAACACCACACCTCCCTGGACTCCTGCCCTAGGACTTCTTGCTTCACACCCTTTATTTCAATAATCCAGAACTGACTGTAGTGATTGATTTACACTGGTCCCCTGGCACATGCCTTACAGTTTCTTGCCTCTCACAGTAAAACCTGTGTCTGTAAATAAATTGCAATGCACTCTTGTGTTTGCTTGATCTACTCTGCTGAACATTTATATTGCAATGTTGGGTCATAAATGACATACCTTTCTTCGAATGAAGTCTCTGGTTGAGGAGGCAATTTTGCGCTTTCAGACGTTTCCAGGCCCTTAGATGTTGGCAGTAATGAAGGGATTGAAACTTGCAAGATGCTGGTGTGGAACTGTAATGTAATTAGAAAAAGTAAAAAATCCAATAAATAAGACAGAAGTCACAGAGATAAAATAAAAATAACGGAGACAATTACATGGTCCATCAAAAAAATTTCATACACCTATGTTTAAAAACACTATTCTTCTATTTATAAAATGGTCTCTGGATATAAACATCAATGACTGTTAAAGTCAGAGAAAACATTCTGGAGGAAGGTCATTTTTTTTTTTTAAGTTTTTATTTATTTATTTGACAGAGAGAGAGTGATCACAAGTAGGCAGAGAGGCAGGCAGAGAGAGGGGGGAAGCAGGTCCCTGCTTAGCAGAGATCCCGATGTAGGGCTCGATCCCAGGACCCTGAGATCATGACCTGAGCTGAAGGCAGAGGCTTAACCCACTGAGCCACCCAGGTGCCCCAAGGAAGGTCATTTTTGAACTTGGTTCTGAATAAAACATAATACCATCAAGTAAGTCAATAGTTGATCCTGACAACTTTAAGCCCTAGTAAAAACTTTGGTTCTAACCTTATGCAAGTCACTTAACTGGGCACCAGTTTTCTCCTCTGTAACATGAGAATGGCAATGCCTACCTGACAGGGTTGTCATGATTTGAGATGAGATTTGGGTAAAGTGCTTTGTAAACACACCTGTTTTCACTTTATTTTCTATCACTAGTCTAATATAGAATGTTGTTCAAACCAGATTTTTTTTTTTTTAAGATTTTATTTATTTGACAGAGAGAGACATGGTGAGAGGGAACACAAGGAGGAGGAGTGGGAGAGGGAGAAGCAAGCTTCCCACTTCCCTGAGCAGGGAGCCTGATGAGGGGCTCCATCCCAGAACCCTGGGATCACGACCTGAGCAGAAGGCAGACACTTAACGACTGAGCCACCTAGGCACCCCCCAAACCAGTTCTTTGTGGATACCACTTAAAACACTTGGCTTAATAATACTACAGCAGCAACAGTAAAAATGCCTAAAAACACCTTCCTAAACAAATGCTTTGTGTACCCTAAGGATGGAATCTATGGAAGAAATTTTATACTCTGGGGTTAAATAATTTTCGATGACTGTAGAGCAGTATGGTGTAAGAGCCCATCATAAACTACAATACATGAATCACTTAAAAAATATTGTGATAAAAAAATAAAATTTTCTTCAGTGAATTCAGTCTGCCAGTCAACCAACCAATCAGTGACCGTCCCTCCTTCTGAAGTCAGCCAGGAAGGTAGGGACTTACAACCTGGAACACACTTCTAGATGCCAATCAATCAATGACAGTCTCACCTCTGTAACCACACATCCACAGCAGATGTCAACTCTCTCTAGCCTCTGAGGGTCCCTCAATCCCTGAGCTCCAAGCAACCCCACATGCCCCACATATGATCAAAGAGACTGTCCCTGACCAACAAAGTTCACCGAGGTAACTAAATAAGCAATACATTTAGCTCTGTGGTTTTTTGTCCAGTTACTGAGCGGTGGTCTCATTCCTTGACACTAAGAGGTTATAACATGTGAAGTCTGTTGAAATAATCTGATTGGGCCCAAGATGGAGTGGTTCGTGTTAAGCTCCATGTCAGTAAACCCAAGCTTAGCTAAGTTTCCGTGCTCGGCACTCCCAGAAAAGGCAGACCTAGGTCAACCAATCGGCACTTGCCTGCCCTTAGTAAGTTACCTGACCCACCCCGCCCCGAGACTTCTCTTTGCTGCACATTAAGGAAAGTAACCCTACTTAACCAACCAGCAAATGACCAGCCTGATCCTCTGCTCCTGCTTCCTTAGGCCTAAAAAAGCCCTTCATTTTGTACAGATCCGTAGAGTTCCTTTCCATCTGCTAAAACGGACATTGCCTGATTCATAAATTGCTGAATAAAGCCAGTAAGATGTTGCAAATTTACTCATTTGAACTTTGTTCTTTAACAACAAGTCTGATCTTGTTGCTTCGCGATTTTTTTTTTTTTTTTTTTGGAATCTTTATGATTAGTTCTGGGCAATTTACAGAGCCATCATCCCTGTGTTAAAAATTTTCTCAGCTGAATTTTTTTTTAAAGATTTTATTTATTTGACAGAGAGAGATCAGAAGTAGGCAGAGAGAGAGAGGAGGAAGCAGGCTCCCTGCTGAGCAGAGAGCCCAATGTGGGACTTGATTGATCCCAGGACCCTGAGATCATAAACTGAGCCGAAGGCAGAGGCTTAACCTACTGAGCCACCCAGGCGCCCCTGAATTTTGTTCTTTAAGAAGTCCTATTGCTGTAAAATAGGAGATTACTTCACTATCTTTTTTCTTTTTTTTTTTTTTAATTTGAATCTTTATGATTAGTTCTGGGCGAATTATTGAGCCATCATCCCTTGTGTTGTCAAGTTCACAGTAGCTCCCCGGGTTCCTAACATGGGGAAGGAAATGGCCCACTAACAAACTGATCCATTTCCTTGATTTCGTTTTGAACTTAGGACTTTAACTCCCAACTCCAATCTCCCTCCTAGCTCTTCTTTAACAATGTGGCTGAACACACTCAATCCTCATCAAATCATTCTGGTTCCAAACGAAAAATCTCATTAAAATACAATTCACATAGGAAAGACTTTTTTTAAAGAGACTATCTGGGCAAATCTTACATGTAACATCTGCCATTCTGTAAATAGGCAGCAAGCATACTCATTGACTGTCAAATGTTATTTTTCCCTTCAGTAGAAATATAATTAGCAATTAGGGGATTTTCCCCCTCTAACATATTTTTTATTTCCCCCTCTAAAATATTTTTTATTCCTTAACTAATCCTTTGCCTCTTTTTTCCAATTTTATTGGGATATCACTGACATGCAGTACCGTATAAATTAAAAAGAAAAAAGAAAAGGAAAGGGAAAAAAAACACATTTTTTTCCTTGCAATGAGAACTTTTCGGATCTACAGTCTTAGCAACCTTCCAGCATACCAGACAGACAGCAGTGTTAACTATAGTCATCACGTTGTACCTTATACCCCCAGCACACTTGTCTTATAACTGGAAGTCCGTACCTTTTGATCACCACCTTCCAATTTCCCCTACCCAGTAATCCTTATGACTGACATCTTTTAGCCCTCTCCTATAGTGAAGAGAGAAATGTTTCCTCCTTGAATTCATTTTCATGCAATTCAAATTTCATTTTCTCATTAGGTAATCAGCAGGAATAGATAGGAAAAGAAAAGATGCCACTTGATTTTTTTCTCACTGAATACAGTAATATGTTAAAGGAAAGACGACCAAAGGGGGAATTGGAAAACATAAGGTAGTCAAGACTATTTAGTTAAAAAACAAAAACAACAATAACAAAAACAATTTTTCCCATTCCCAGTTTCTCTAGACAGTACACTGCACTAAAATTAAAAGTTCTAGGGCAAAGAGGGAGGTGCTGTCAGGAAGCCACGGGTGTGCCTAGGTTAAGACCTCAGGAAGACTTAAGGTACAGCTGTCTCATTGAAACCTTCAAAAAGTTCGACAACTCTAAAAACAGAGGGATATTCCATAGCAGCCATACAGAAAACTTAAGATAGAGAAAGTCTTATGGTGAAGATAATTGTGGATATCCTTTACCTGACGGAGTGGATTATAAATTGATTCATAAGAAATGCCAAATGAATAAAATATTATACCAAATAGAACCAAGAGGGACAGAGATAGTAGAAGGCAGAAGGCCCTAGACCCGTATAGATACTTTTGCAGAAAACAACTCATCTGCAATTACAGGTTCTTTCTCCTGGAAATGGAAAGATGACTCCCAAGGAACAACCAAGAGCCCAAAGGTCTGGGCCCTGTCAAGGAACTGGCCACACGAGCCTGGCTGGATTTGGGAACTGCTACTGACTAATGATACGTGGGTGTCTTCCATGTCTATGTTCCCTCTTCTTGAATGGGAATGCCCAGTAGTTACTATGCCCATTCCACCACTGCATGTCAGGTGTGTAGGGGACAAATGACTTGACCTTGAATTTCCTGGTTCTTTACATGGAATGGAGTGCTACTCGAGAAGCCAAACCTGAGCAGCTGCACCTACATCTTGACCGGGTCTGGATGACAAGGTCTTGGGATGCGGAAGCCTGACTGGAATAAGACCAAGAGGTCTTTGACGAGGGGATGAGGACATTTTGCATGGGGGAGGGATATAAATGATTGTAGCCAGAGAGTGGAGGGCAGTTGTACTAGTCGAATATGGTCGTAGGGGTATATGCCATCCCATGTGTTCTTCTCAAATGTGATATTACTTGTCCATCAAGAGGTAGGGTCTTTGTTTCCTCTCTGTGAATGTGTGTGGGCCTGTGACTACAGGAGAAGAGATGCCACAGGGTTTCCGAGTCATAGCATAAAAGATGATATAAATATGCCCAGTCCTCTTATTGGGATGCTCATCCTTAGGATCTAAACGCTCTGCTAGAAGAAAGCCAGGGAGTCACAGGTATTTCCAGCTAGGGCCTCAGCTGAGGTCCTGTCCAACAGTAGTACCAACCAACCATGTGATATAAAAATGGGTAGCCTTCGGATGACTCAAGCCTCCAGCCTTCACACCATTCCAACTATTGCCCAGTGGAGCGAAGAAGAAATGCTCCTGCTGAGCCTTACCCACATCACACATTTGTTAGCAAAACAAGTGCTGTCATTCAAGCCACAAATTTTTGGGGTGGTTTGCAATAGGTAATGGAAACAGATTTTGGCACCAGTCTGATGTGTGAAAGAAAAGTAAATGAGTTCAAGACTAAATATTCCTGTCCAGCTGCTTTTTTCCAAGTCTAAAGAAGTCAGGGAAGATTTTAGACCAGAATTTTTCAGAGACAACATTGGAAGTGACTAAAACCAACTTCTTTATATAATCTCACGTTATCCCTCTTCATTTATTCCCTATTTGTTCTTTACTAATAAAGATTATTATTGTGTAGATTGTAATCTATTTAGGATGACATCTTTCTCCCATGTTCTTCCTGAATTATTTAAGCAATTATGACATTGCCCAAGGTATTTATTTATTAAAGAGGGGGGAAAAAACCAATCTTTCAAATAAAGTCCTAGGAGACTGAGTTTTGACATGAAAATTGCTAAGACTCAGTCAGTAGCCACACTGAGAAAAGATCCCAGGTCTTTCCTGCTGTCAACAGCATTTTAACCTTCAATGACACAGTCTCTTCACTACAAAGATAATGTTGAGAGTCTGTAAATACCTCTTCTGGAACACTTGTGTTAAATGGGTCACGACTGGGAGATCCCGTGACTGGTGTAGATGATACACTTTTCTCCAGGTCACTAAAACCCTGCGCATCCAGCAAAGTGGAGACGGAACCAGAAGTGAGCAGACCGTCAAAGTCGCCATCTTGGTCTAGGAAAAGGAGAAGAATGGCAGCTTTTCATTTACATTTCATTTTTGGAGGAAGAATACCAACTGAATATAAAAATGTTTCCCATCCTCAAAAATCAAAAGTGAGTTTCCTTTGAAATCCTTAGAAAAATAACAAGAGGACCTCTAGGAGAAATGTTAAACTATGAGCACCTGGAGCCTGAGGGTGGTATTAATAGCTATTACCACAGACTCACAGCCTTGAAATCAGAAGTTCATTTAGTCCAACAACCTTCCCTAATTTTGTTTCAGAATTTGGGGCTTTACAAATTTCAGTTCAGAAACAACCAAGCTGGACAATATCAGTGGTACAACAAACTAATTCTGAACAGCAGCACAGTCACCATGAGAAACTCAATATTCATCATTCATCATTTCTGTGTCGTTATTTTTTTATTAATTTTTAATAAACTAATAATGTATTTTTATCTCCAGAGGTACAGGTCTGTGAATTGCCAGGTTTACACATTTCACAGCACTCACATCATCATTTCTGTGTTCTTAAAGCAAAACAAAACAAAACAAAACAAAACAAAAACCACATACATATAAAGAAGAAAAAACAACAATAGGCAATCTTCTGATTCCTTAAGATGATCCTTCTGTGCCATTTATTTTAAAGAAGAAAGAACAGCCTTACGGACAAATGCAACCACATACCCAGGAAAGTGGCCAACTTTGAGAACTACTTCTACATCTTCAGCAATGAAAAGGATTAGCTGCTGAACAATTATGTCAGATATTCTTTTTTAAAACCAAAAAATGATGCTTAAAACACTATTCTCTGAATAGTACAAAATCCTAAACTCATTTAAAGCTGTTAACTAGACTTACCTTCTTATATTTTTATTAGGCATTTATTCTAATTTCATTAAAATGTAGGTATTATTCGCATTCTCTAAGGACTAAGTAAATACAAATACTAGTTAGAAATCACTGTTTATAAACTATTTATTAGAACAGGACATAATTTTCAATGGTGGTTAAAAACTCCCTCTTTTTAATATACAAATGTCAGTAAGTACATGATAAGATGTCCAATACTTTTCATCATGAGGGACTTGTGATGAGAATACTTAAACACTAAACCAATTAAATCAAAATCATATCAAATGTACAGGATTGTGAAGTTTCAAATACCATACCAAGTGTTGGCAAGTGATACATTGCTGTTGGCAATGTAAAATAATACAATTAACTTTGGGAAAGAAAACAAAAAACAACCTCCTTTTTCTACACATTTTATATGCATTAAATTAGATGAATAAAAGTACAGGAGGGGTGCCTGGGTATCTCGGTTAAGTGTCTCTCTCTCTCTCTCTTTTTTTTTTTTTAAGCTTTATTTACTTATTTGAGAGAGAGAGAGCATTGCATGCACGCACAGGCCAGGGGAGGGACAGAAGGAAAGAATCTTCAAGTAGCCTCCACCTGAGTGCAGAGCCAAGGTAAGGCCTGATCTCACGACCCATAAGATCATGAGCTGAGCTGAAAGCAAGAGTCGGACGCTTAACAAACTGAGCCACCCAGGTGCTCCAAACGTCAGACTCAATCTCTGCTCAGGTCTTGATCTCCAGGTCGTGAGTTCAAGCCCTATGTTGGGCTCCATGCTGGTCATGGAGTCTATTTTAAAACAAAACCAGATTAAACAAACAACAACAACAACAAAAAAACCCCATGAAACTGACAAAAATGATCATGTCAGTGCAATTATGAAGAATACCTCTTTTCTTGATTTTCTTATGTTTCATAATTATAGAAATTAATGTTTTCCTTTGATTTTTAAATATAAAAACTACAGTATTGAGATTCTATAAAATCAAATACTGTTTTAAATGTTATGACTACAGGGGTGCCTGGGTGGCTCAGTGGGTTGAGCCTCTGCTTTCGGCTCAGGTCATGATCTCAGGGTCCTCTGTTCAGCAGGGAGCCTGCTTTCCCCTCTCTTTCAGCCTGCCTCTTTGCCTATTTGTGATCTTTCTCTCTGTCAAATAAATAAATAAAATCTTTAAAAAAAAATGAATGTTATGACTACATAAAAATTAATCACTTGTTAATTTGCAATACTGTCTAAAAAGAGACACTCTCTTGAAGGCAGAGAAAATGCTGAGTGATGAGAATCGCTGTAAGAACACTGACAGAGGTTCATTTGCTTGCTCATTTGGGTATTTAAAATTTTAACATACACTAAGTCCTGTGGAAAATAAGAGGAAGATCCATTTTTTTTCTCCTCTCAGAAATCCTCGTCTGAAGTAGGATTTTCTTTCTTTTTGAACTCATCGAAATTGAAATTCCAAAATCTGAGTATTTCACAAGTATCTCTGAAAAAATTTATTACTCATGTTTACTTTTAGAGCAAATAACCCCACCTTGCATTGCTAATGAATGAGAAAACTTCCAAAGTTCTTAACACTTTTGTTTTAAATGACCCCCAGAGATTTTCCACATTTGAGGATGGCCAACTGAACCATGCACCTATAAAATAATACCACATCAAAAGGCATAACTATGTTATTAAGTTTTTAATTCTAATTAACATACAGTGTAATACTAGTCTCAGGTATACAATATAGTAATTCAAAACTTCCCAACATCACCCTGTGCTCATCCCAACAAGTGCACTCCTTAATCCCCATCAAAGCGTGACTATTTTTACTTAAATGTCTTATGGTTTTGGTTTTATTTTATGTTTTAACTTAACACATTCAAAGCTGAACACAACCCCCCTTAATCATTTCAGTGCGCCCTCACTAGGCTTCGCTACCTTGGTAAATGGAATCATCACCCCCCCACCCCGGTCGCTTTAGTCAAAAACATCAGTCTTTCTTGATTCTTTCCTCTTCTTCACTCTCATCTAATTCGTCACACCACTGTGTTAGTTCGAACACCAAAATGTGTTTCTAATCAGTACCATTATTAACATTCCATTTGGAATCCTGCAAGAGCCTCTTGACTGGCTTCTCTTCTTCTGATACTGCTCCCTCCTCCCAACATGGTCCATTTGTTACGAAAATGCCGCAAACTTGTAAAAACCCTTCAGTGGATCCCTCTGGGCTCACAGAGCTGAATGCCTCACATTGCCTGACCTGGCCAACGCTAACTTCTATCCGCTCGGCTCATCTCCTCTCATTCTCCCCCTGATCACTTCCTTCCAGTCAGTCACAACGGTCTTTTTACTACTTAAATACACCGAGCCCATTTTCCCCATAGGCTCTTTTAATAAATGAATGAATGAATGAATGAATGAATAAAATTTACTTATTAATTTTTGAGAGAGAGAGAGAAAGCATAAGCAGGAGGGAAGGGTAGAGGGAGAAGCAGACTGTTTGCTGATCTGGGAGGCCAATGCAGGACTCGATCCCAGGACCCTGGGATCATGACCTGAGCTGAAGGCAGATGCTTAACCCACTGAGCCACCCAGATGCCCCTCCCCACAGGCTCTAGAACACACTGTTCTGTCTAGAATGCTATCTGATGAACTCCACACAGAGGTTCTCCTTGACCAACCAGTCCACAGTATTCTCTTTGGCCTACTCACCAAGAAAGTGTGTGATATTGTTTCCTAATGATATTGTTGAATAAATGAATAAACAAACTATTTTGGAATAATGGATATTCCAGGAAAATGAAAACAAATGTTAAAGTTCATAGCCACTTAAAATCAAGTAAAGTAGAAAAACCTATAGAGCTACAGTACCTTTTTTACCTTGGGTCAGTATCACTGTATCTTGCATCTTCTTGTACCTATTCAGGCACTGTCGAAGATCTTCTATTTTCCGATCCTATTAATAAAATAAATTGTCATCTTTAAACTATGACTTTAAACAGTAAAAGTAATTGCAACACAAAGAATAGGGAGACATGAATTATTTACATTATTCAAGGAATATTTCTAAACTTTAGTCAAACCGGTAATATCTACATTTTACCAGTTTTCCTACGTACATCAGAGATAGAGAAAAAGTACCTCTAAATTTAGAGATCCTATCCTTCAGCTGCCATCTTTAAAAACAAAAACAAAACAAGGTAATAAGATACAAAACAAAAACAAAACAAGAAAAAAATCAACTTTAATTATTCTCCTCTCCAACTTATGGGCAGGTCTTGAAAGAAAGATCTACTACACCTGTTGTCTTTACCTGCTGTCATCAATCATAATCTGGCCTTTCTCTGCTCAAAACACTCAGCCAAAGTTGTACCAATTAGTCATCAGAGTCATCAGAGACTTCATATTTACTAAAAATAAGAGAACTTTTCATCCTTTTTCTAATTTGACCTCTGATACTTGACTGACCCCACTCTTTCCTCCTTTTCCTTCACTTTTCTTTCCACTCTTTCTTTTCTTCTATTTTGATTTCTTAATTCCTTGACCAGATAGATATTCTACTTCCACTATCTACCCAGCCCAGTCTATAAAATGTTAGTGCTTTAAGATTTTGTCCTTTACCCCTACTCTGGTGGATCCTAAAAAAATGGGCTCCCTAGCTCTTCTCTCACTGGTTTTGGGCCTGGCCATGTGACTTGCTTTGGTCAAAGAGATATCAACAAATGTGGTTAGGGTTTGCCCTCTCTCTCTGCTCCAGGGAACCTTCACTATGTGAAGAAGCACAGGCTAGTCTAATGGAAGACGAGATATCATTTGGAAAAGAGACATCCCAGATGGGCCCAATCTACGCAAGGATGTTAATCACTAGACATGTGAGTCACACCAGCCTAGACCATCCAGCCCCATCCCACCCACCAGCTAACTGCAGAGATCAACAAAGCCAGCCCAGACCAGGAGAACCCACTAATCAACCATCAGAAGTATGAGAAATAATAAATGTGATTTGTCATGGAGCAAAAGCTAATTTACATATCAACTATATCTATAATTCTGTATTTTTCCTAAAATGGACTGGGTTCATTCCCTACCCCATCTATAATTATACATTAACCCCCAAATTTAGATTCATTTTCCAACTTTCTATGAGAAATCTCCTTTTAAAAGTCCCATGAGCACATCTAAGTGAATGTCTCTAAAATTAAGCTCATTATTTGCCCCTGGAATTTTGGAATAAATTTAGAGATCCTTAACTCTTTGAGGGCACTATCATTCACCTCATTACTCAAACTAGAAACTTGTTCTCAAATCCCCCCCAAAAAAATTACTTCAAAGACTTTTACTTACTCGAGACAAAAAGAGGGTGAGAGTGAGAGAAGAAGCAGCAGGAGGAAGGGGCAGAGGGAGAGGGAGAAGCAGGCTCCCACAGGGAACCTGATGTGGAGCTCAATCCCAGGACCCTGTGGTCGTTAACCTGACCGAAGGTAGGTGCTTAACCAACTGAGCCACCCAGGAGCCCTCAAATCCAAAATAAGGTTTTCAAAAACCCTGTCAACCTGTGTAAATGTCAGCTTCATATACCCCTCTACCTTATCTCATTCTGAACTTTCCCAACATGCACTAGGCTGTGCCAAGTCTGGGCTTTTGAGACATGTTTAGTTCATAGATACTTTCCTTAGCAGCTTTCGTTTTCCTGATAAACAACTCTTGCCTTTCCTCAGATTTTGCTCAAATGCAACCTCTTTGAAGCCTTCTGGAACTACTAAAAACTTATGTCAGCGTTGGTGCTCCTAAAGCAGTTTGAATGTCTAGTAAGCCCTCAGTCAACACTGGGAGATCTGTTTGTTATTGATGCTTTTTGAGAGAGAGAAATTAAGACTAAATGAATTTGTGATTACTTTTTTAAAAGTAAAAGCTATGGGGGCACCGAGGGGACTCAGTCAGTTATGCGTCTACCTTTGGCTCAGGTAGTGATCCCAGAGTCCTGGGATCAAGCCCCATATCAAGCTCCCTGTTCGCTGTTTTTCTCTCAAATAAATAAAATCTTAAAAAAAAAACATAAAGTAAAAACTACATGGGCCCCTTGCTAATGACTTTCCTTTTTATTCCACAGTGGTAAAGACTAGCAAAAAGAAACCTAAATATAGGTGGGTGGAGAGGGCAATGAGTTTATTTCCTAATAAAGAGCAAATAAAGAGAATGAACGGCAAAACTATAGAGTAAAACAGAGAACACAAGAATTAGAGAAAGAAACAAGATGAGACAAAAAGATCAAGGCAAAGTTCTTTGGCGGTTGCTTGTTTTTTTACTTCCTTGAAATGACTCTTTTCTTGGGAAAATGCCTCCTTGTTCTATTCATTGAGTAACATGAGGTGTAAGAGTAGTTCTGATGATGCGAGCTGAACCCGACTGTTGCTGTCCGCTGGGTATATGGCTGATCAGGTAGGCCATGAAAAAACACCTTGCTTTAGAGGACACTGTTTCCCTGCTCTCATCAGAATGAAATCAGTGAAGCAACAGGAAAGAAGACTCTGGAGTCCCTGGCATTTGGCCAACAAAGCTAAAAGACAGCCTAGGGCCATATTTTATTTCATGGTACTGATGCCTCTGTTCTCGTATCTCACCTCTCAGGAGAACAGAGACAATCCCTCATGTGAAAGAATCCAGGAGTGTGAAGAAAATGATATGAAGAAAATTAACCTCATTGGGAAGCTAACAGTTGTCAGGGACCACCCCTTTCAGAGTTCATGCGAGCCCAGAAAGGATGCACTATGGACTGTATCCTTTCTCTCATTTCCCACCTGAATATAAAGAAATGATCTGAGGGCTTGAACATTTTTCCAGATTCACAGGGAGGTGGGAGAGGGAGATCTCAGTGGACCCAGTGCTGCCGGTCACCACTCTACCCACACAGTCACAATGACAACTGCCATCACCGAGAGCAGGCACATGAAGGTAGAAAGGCAGAACGGCTGTCCCTCAACATCAGTAGTGTGTAGGGTTCTTCCAACCTGGGATATCTCAAGAAAACTCATGGAATGATCAAAATGGTGGTACACACCCACATAAATACTTTAATTTCATCTAGATACCTTTTCTTCATTTGCTGCCATCAAAGATTCCATAGCCTTTTTCATTTTTTGCACTTCAATATCTGAAAATATCACAAGAACACGTCAGAAGTCAGTTTTGTTAAGGTGTGTGACAATAACAAGGGGCTGACTCTTCAGACTGAAGTGTTTTAATGAAATGTTTACCGTCCATATCCTCTTTTGGGGAAAATCTGAAAAATGAACACCTTCCATGTCGCCTGAATAGTTATCACTCCAGAAAGCAAACAATATGGGTCAGAGCTAACTACCCTCTCTCGAAGCAATAACAAAATCCTCACGAGAACACGGAAGGTGAAATTTCAGTGCTACAACCATGAAAACACAGCTTTTCAATTAAAAAAAAAAAAAGAAACAAGAAACCTAGAAAGCAGTGGGCGAAAGCGATGGACGGTGTACACAATGACATAAGCAGAGGACAGGATACTCAGTTTTAACCAAGATGGAGGCATGAATGGCAAGAGCCTGATGGAATGTGGCATCTATAGCAGTCATGCTATGAAGTTGGTTGTAGGTTCCATACAGAAGGATAAGTACTTTGCTTCATCTATAAACATCATTTCTGACACTATTTTAAAAGGTAAATGTGATTTTCCTTAAAATTTGACAGTCAAATACAAAAGCACATTACTTTAATAATAAAAGAACCAATATTTTAAGATGAAATGTCAACCTAAAACGAAATCACAAATTTAAAAAATTCAAACAGAAAAAAAAATTGAGCTAAGGTTACCTGCTTCTGAGAAAAACAAACAAACAAACTACTACTTAAGGTAAGTTTTAAAATGCATCATTCATCACTGATACAACACTTTCAATATGAAGGTATATTCTGTAGAAATTGCCTTTTTTTTTTTTTTTTTTTTTGATGCCCAATTCTCTGGGTGTAAGAATTCAACATCTGGAGGAAAGAGTCTATTAATTAATGATTTATCTCGATGATGCATTAGATAATCTGGGTTCTGTTAATCAGCCTGGGTACAATCTCTTGTCTAACACCAACAGGGTATGTTTAGTTCCTAATGTAGATCTCAGGGAAGAAGTGGGCTACAAAACCTTGAAAAGTAATTTTCTCCTCTGATACTCTGTCTCCCGAACTACAAAAAAAATTCTTCCTCCCCACTGTTACTCTGGGTGTTCTGCTATACCCTGTGGAGCAAAAGGGCTGAATCGGGGGTGGGGGGAATCAGCAAAATGACCTTTTACTCCTTGTTTTTACTGTTTGTTTATATACGCTCTATTTTGTGCACTCTGAAGAAATGGAGAGCTTATCGATGAAGCAACTTCACATCTTTGGTGAGATAAATGTTTTTAAAACACATGCAAAGAACAGTCCAAGTAGTACTTTACTTTTGTACTTTACTTTACTTTTGTCTTTGAGCTTCTTTTTAAAATTTTCATCTGTGCAGGAAAACCCATCGAATTGGAAGTTAGTATATACATTACAACAATAAATATTTTTAAAGTACTATTCTTTAGTCTTTTGCCTAAGATAAAGAAGCTAACCCTATAAAAACTGAATATTAAACACTATTTTGTGGCTTTAGGAATGGTACTGCAATGCATGATGCTCTGTGTAAGGTTAGAAAGAGAATATAATTCATCCAAAGACCTAGATTTGAGTTCCTACCTCTGTCACTTCTTCTCTGTGAACCCTGATTTCCTGGCATATTAAAGTTAGGTCTGTGGAATACAAGCAGTCCTTATACTCTACGGGGTGAAAACACCATTAGTGATGTTTGGTTGTAACATTTCCATTACGGGTCAGCACATGGCTTTCCTGAATGTGCCCAGCACTTGGCTTAGGACACATGAACCTCACCACTCAAATTCAATGACTCTGACATGGTCTACCTCCCGTTCAATGAGATGAGTCCACTGATCACGCAGTGAGATCTTATGCCAACATCAGATTGCTATGAAGTTTCTAAACATTGCTCCCGACTCTTGTGTTTATCGGGCTGTGTGTTGGCGATAAGCAGTTCATAGACCAGTGTCCGTCTTTGGGAACCACTACTCCAACACGTCCTCTAGCCCACAACATGATTCCATTTTATTCTTAAAACCCTAAAGGCATGACCTATCTGTGAACGTCCTTTAAAGACTACACAAATCTAGGGATGCCTTGTTGGTTCGTTCAGTCAGTATATAGTATGTGATTTTTGATCTCGGGGAGGTGAGTTCCAACCCCATGTTGAGTGTAGAGCTTCCTTAAAAAACAAAAAAACACAACGCCAGAATTCTATTATATGCCAAAATACACAAGGGGGGGAAAATCCTTCAATGGTTGATGAGTTAGCTTTCTGATCCATAGGGAATTACAACTACAGGGATATAAAGCCAGGGTATTCTAGAACCAAGAAAGACATTATAGGTAACCTAACTGAAGCCCTTCATTATTCAGACAGTGAGGTTACCGATGCTCACATAAAAATGTACTAAAGCTACACTCAATGGAATTTTTAGTTTCAAGAGTCAGAAGTTGCTTTGTAGTTTGCATGCCACAGTGATTTATAATAGCAAAGAAAGGTTAAATCAAACCTAGTGTTGTCAGGTGTTCTGTGCATTTATATTTCCAAATATAACATAAAAAACACATTTCATTCAAGTTATTTTCTATCACATATAACGTGTATTAAAAATGACAGTCCATACAATATTCAAGACAAACTTCCTCAGTTATGAGAAAAATTTTTGATAAATTCACACACGTTTTCAAAAAAGAGGATTATTTTTGCTTTCTAGCAGGTTGAGGGCTCAGTCCACCATAAGAAATTTTCCTTGATCTTCCAAAGATGCAAAGTCCTTTCCTCTCTTCCCTCAAAAGTGTAGGAACGGTTTCTAAATCTCTTAGTTCGTGCTGTTTCAAGTTCAGTTCAGAGGGAGATTAAACCTGGGACATGATAATGTTCCCTTTTAATGCTTTCTATCCCTTCCTTGTACTGCCATCAGAACAAGAACTGTCTCAACAGAATTCACAACTTAGTAATGCATAATAAACACCGCATGAAGTACAGAGTTGCTCTCCTCCAGCTGCTGAAGAGGAAGCTACTAGATCCCCAGGCACAGGGAAGAGTTTCGGAGGAGGCCCTGCTGTCCTGGCCTCAGCTGGTTTCCGCCACCCTTCTCCTTTCTCTGAAAGGACTCACCACTGACACGGGGTTCTTTTGCAGGTGTGGGGAGGAAGGGAGGGCTGCACAGGGAGGTTTCTAAGAAAGTAAGAGAACAAATGTCAAATGTATGTGCCCACCTCGATCGAGAATTTCCACTCCTTCCCCTTTCATCTTGCACACCAGTTTTTCCTGTAGCCTTTTTACTTCAGATTCCTTCTCTTCCAGCTGTTCTTTTAAAGATGCCAGTTCGTCCTACAAATGATAAGCTCGTTTTACAACAGGGAATTATGACTAAAGGAGAATATTCAGGGAGCATGTTAACTCTTAAGTCAATAATGAGTTTTTGGGAATGAAACAAAAAACGATAGGAATCTAGATGCAGACTTCAGAAACCAGACAGTGGCAAGAGGAAGCAGGAAGCAAGACAATTAATGGAGGTCAATGTCTAATAATTCTGGAATAAGTGTTTCAAGTTTCTGTGTGACCACATTAAAACAAAATGCTTTAAAGTGTAATTAGGACCTGAGTAGCCCTAAGTTTTAAAGCTTATGTTATACAAACAAAAAAAAACCCTCCCCCAGTTAATCCAGGATGATAATCAAATTAGACCCCGAGTGTCATAAAAGCAAAATAAAATGCAAATTGGAAAATATATATCAAGACTTGACTGAGATTTATTTAGTATTTCAAGATGGCATTCATGTTCCCTGAGCATGAACAAGGCAGAGCTTAATTGATGGGTAAGGTAGCAAGTGATGAACAATGTTAGCCAAATCATGGGACTAACTAATTCATCTTCATCACCAAAATAAAAGGACAGAGTCTCCCACAACAATGGAAAAAAGATTTAACAGATTTTAAATCCCCCCCTTCTTGTCTACTATGTAGCTATTAAAGATTCCAAGTCCAATATTCTATTTACTAATGTTAAATTTTCAGTTTAATTTTGGTGAAGAATTAGCTTTAGCAAACTGAAATTTTGCTGGCTGTATTTTAGCACAGAAAATAAAGCTATGCAGTGCTAATAAGTGTATTTTTATAACTGATAAACATTTTATTTTCAGTCTCTTAAGGTAGGTATTGTGTTTAGTATTCTGAGATCTCCAAAGAAGCAAGAAAGCTGGCCCTATACTTTTTACTTATGATAGGCATGGATCCCAAGTACAAGGAATTTTCAGTAGCACTGGCAAAAAGCTTCTTTACAGCAGTAATTTCAACTCACTGTCATGATACAGTTAACCTGTAAGAAAGTCCCAAAGGAAGAAGCAGTCTGAGGCAAAATGGATATCTTTTTCCAGGTGCATTTTTACAACTATTTTACCAAGCTTGGATCTCAGGTACTCTAAGAGAATGAGATCAAATTTCTAAATGAATATTTTTATTTTGCCCATTTGTTATTTTTCATTAATTATTTCATATGTTTCTGAAAACAACATCAGGGATCGCACTGGCCCTTCCATCAGCTTTTTTAAATGTATTTTTAAAAAAACAGAGGACACACACACGATGAATGCACATGCTACTAAAAAACACTATCACGGCAAAACAGCGCAAGCCAGAAAGCAAACAGGCCCAGGACCCCATTACCCAAAGTCTACTACACCTTCAGGGACTCCCATTTTTGTTCCATCCGCTGCTTTTCATACTGCATCTGACCCACCTTGATTTTCATGCTAGAAAGTTTGGCCATTAAAGACTGGTAGAGAGACAGAGGTGTGAAAGAAACCACAGATAGAAAAAGACAAGCCTAAATATCCAAGAAAATAGTATCGGTTTATAAAGGAGGTTAGGTTAACTAACAGAAATAACAGGTTATGTTTCACTAGATTAGTTAAAGCCCCAATTTTTAAAAATTCAGAATAGTGGTGTTCAAATTCAAGAAAGTCTCCAGCTTAGGGGGAAATTTCATTCACTTGTAAGATAACTTCTTTATCATCTATTGAGTTGAGAACTTGTATTATGGATCATAGGTAAGTGAGTCAGGCTGTTTACACATTTTTGCCATTGAGAAAGCTTACCTTGGTTGATTTCAGCTTTTTTTCATACTGAAGTCTTTCATTGTCCATTTCACTGACTCTTAACCTCAAATCATTGATCTCTTGCATTAGCCCCTGTCAAAGGAGGAACAATGAAACATATCAGGAAAGCAACAACACACCTATGTAGGCCAAAATAGCAGCTTGGAAACCTAGTCAACAAGCCCCTGGGTTCAGGTTGTATGAATTGGATCAGACAAATGGAAATAAATGTATCTCCCTGAGGCCCAAAGCATCTTTCTAGTTAAAACACTATTTTAAATTCTCCATGCATCTGGCCCACAATCATGAGATTATGGAAATCAAAGGTAATTCTTTAAAAATTAAATTCAAATAATTAACATATAATGTATCATTAGTTTCAGAGGTAGAGGTCAGTCATTCATTAGTCTTATATAACACCCAGTCTCTTCACATCACTGCTCTCCTTAATGCCCATCCCCGTTACCCCATCCCCCCACCCCCACCCCTCCAGCAACCCTCAGTTTGTCTCCTATGCTTAAGAGTTAAAAGGTGACTTTCAATTTTGATTAACAAAGGTAGCCAATTGCATACATCAATCATCAGCTATTTCTGGACTAAAAATCACCATATAGATTCCAACTTTAAAAATTAACTAGAAAAATTTTCTTTAGTAAAGCCATTACTTTTAGGGCCTTTTCAGTGATCTGTGGATTATTTGTAAAAATATTTTTACAATTTCTTCCTTTGTCTAACAAAACTATAGATTGTTCATCAACCCAGTCTGGGAGAATGGAATGGAATTTAAATCCTTTTATTGTTTTTTTTGAAATTGTAAACCTTTTAAACCAAGGATTCTCAGCTTGAGGGTGGATGAGGGCCCTGTAATTTACAAATACATTGTCATAACATGAATGTTACATTTGGAACAGAAAAAAGAAAATAATCCTAAGGTTTTCATAATACAAATACAGCCAGAAGCTTTTCTCTTTCACATTAAAAAAACAAAACAAAACAAAAACTAATTTGCTTGTAAAACTTGTCTAAGTGTTCTAAGAAACAGTAACATATTTTTGTCTAGAGCCCAGACAGTAGGAAAAGGGAATCAGAATGCCATACAATACCAACTTCAAATACTGTGGAAAGGATTTCTTTTTTTATTACAAACCATCAAGACTCCACCAATGCTTAACATGTTTTTATTCCTCATTTTACAAGTCCTCTACTCCTGAGCCACAAATAAACAGATGACAGAACTATACAAAAATGCCATAAAAAAGAAGCAATACCATACGAAACAAAACTTTCTTACTAAACTCCTATGAGTAATGATTCACACATGGGGAGAGGGATGCCTTTCCTAAATTACTTAACAGTACTATATAATAATTACTCATTAGTTATTATTATAATTCTTTTTTCTTTTTTTTTTTTCCTAAAGAGGGGGGAAGAAGGAGAGACGTTTCAAGCAGACTCCCGCTAAGCATGGAGTCCTAGGCAAGGCTCAATGAGATTCTGACCTGAGCCAAAATTCAAGTCAGAGGTTTAACTGACAGGGCCACCTAGGTGCCCCTAGTACAGTTGTTATTAGTACAGTACCTCAGTAAGGGAACTGTTTGACATCATTTAATAACATTTTAGCTGTGATTCCTTATCTACAGGTTCGGAATTCAAGTCTAAGGAAAAAGTCAGTTTCTCCCATTTATTTATCCCCCATTTATTAATCATTCTTGCATACTAGAATTCTTAGTGACCTTCCTTCATCTCCTGGTCTTTTTAATATATATCTTGCCACTTTTTCATGGCTAACAGCTTTGAATTCCTATTTGGTATTGTCTTATTTTAACTCTTCTTTTAGAAACAGTGGCAACTTGCAAAAAGAAGTAACTAAAAAAACCACAATTATAAATTGAGATAATTTTTCTGTTAAAAAACAAACAAACAAACAAACAAACAAACCCTACCCAAATTTCCCTTCTGGCAACACTAAGTATGAATGTAAATCTCCAACCTGAAAGAAGTCCTGTTTTTCCACAGTCACTCAAGCTGGAAAATCTGGAAATAGCTCAATATAAGACTTGAAAATAATGGAATTCAAATTATTTCCAATTCAGTTCTTTATAAAAAGAAAACCCCTGTTACTAGTCCCTTTTCCCTCTCCGAGAAACTTCAGGCTGCGCAGAAACGTAATTTCTGGCATCTGTACTCTTACCAGAAGGGGACACTGTTGAATAGTGTTAAGCATCTCCTATCAGCCATTCCAGGCAAGTCTTCAAAATTCCAGGATTTCAAGACTTTTACCCTTAATCTTTCAGAAGTGCCTGTATTTCTTCCCCACTCCAATATTTTCTTAGAAATTAATCTCCAAATAATCTAAAATTCTAAGACAAAGTTAAGGAATTTTGGATTCATGAAACAGCCAGGGAAACTTTTGTTTGTTTTTAAAGGAGGCTCCAGATCCAATATGGGGCTTGAATTCATGACCCTGAAATCAAAAGAGTTGCACACTCTACTGACTGAGCCAGCCAGGCGCCCCCACCAAACATTTTATTAAGGGAACAAAAATAGGAAAGAGCATATTCAATTCGGTTTTAATTTTGAGGACTATTTTATTTGTTGTTATATGTAATGAGGTTGATCAGATTATAGTTTATAATCTCTAGATATGCATGTGGTATTTTACCAATAGTGTTAAATATCTTAGAAAAAAATCAAGGATTGAGTTTACTGAAAGTCTGATGACAGGATCACTTTGTTTATGATTGAAAATGCATGAGTAAAGGAAGGAAGCACCAGGAAAAAAAAAAAAAGTTTTATTAAAAAATAAAAAAATGCAGCCACGGCACCTGGGTGGCTCAATCGCTTACATCTCTGACTTGATCTTCGGCTCAGGGTTTTGGGATCGAGCCCCACGACAGGCTCCTCACTCAGCACAAAGTCTCTTGAGATTCTCCCTCACCTTCTCCCCCTGCCCCTCCCCCCGCTCACATGCTCTTTTTCTCTCAACTAAATAAAATCTTTTTTAAAAAAACGCAGACAAACTCAAGAGATGTGACTACTGCTCTGGAGTCTTACCAAAAAATCCTAACACATCCACTTCTATTTAGTCCCAATGCTTGGTTAACATCCCCGATCCAAATTAACCAGTCATGCAGGATGACTCCCCCTCAGCTTTATGGACACAAGGGAAAGGGCCAACTCTTGACCAGAACACTGCGACGTCTTTCCCTGCACCAGAGTAACCTCCATGGCATGCAGTCCATCTGTTGACTGAACTCTGTCATGTTATGCAGCAAGTGTGGAGTCAGGAAACGACAGAGAGGAAATAGAGGAAAATATCCAAATGGATTTTTTTCAAGAAAGCACAAAAGGGACAATTTTAGAGAAACTGGATGACTTTCTCAGCTCTGTTCTAAGAGCCCCAGCCTCAATCAAGTGAGGAACATGCTCATATAGGTGACTGACAAAGAACTTTTGAAGATTGAACGTGAACTAAATTGGGGATTTCCTTTTGCTGTTGAGGAAGTAACACATACGCCAAGACCTTCCATTACAGTTCCATTTTGGCAGAAAATTGAATTTGGAAAATAGCAATGGAGTAAATCTCACTAAAGCCAGTCTATGTGGGACTTGCCCACAGCTAGTAACATACCTAAGGGACCCCGTTATCATGATGGTACAGAGTTGGCTTCAAAGAAACGTGTGCAAAGAAAACAGAGGGGGAAGAATACTTAAATGAGTTCTCCTCTCCGCTTCTTGGGACGCAGTTTCTAATGCAGTATGACAACTTTCCATACTCCAACCGAGGAAACAAAAGAGAGAGAAAGGAAGAGATTCCCTGGGAGATAAGGGAGTCCTGCAGATCTTCAAATTTTTTCCAAATAAACAGATTTCAAACGGATATGCTCTCTTCTCCCAACAACAAATAATAAGCAAATAAAAGACCCAGATTAACAATAAAACAGTCCAAAGAACAAAACATGTTTAGCCACAAAAATGGGTACTTCAAGTTGTAGAATCTATCCCAAATTTCACAAAAGTATAGTGAGCTTTATTTAATTGGTATGATTTATGTGTGGAAGAGACCAAAAGTAGAAGGCCAAACTAAATAAACTCTAAAAATCTGATTTTTATGATTATATAATAAAAGCATGTTCTCTGTACATATTTTCAAACCTACTTATTATAGAGAAAATAATCAGTAAAATTTAAAAATGGCTATTAGTAAAGTGATACACTTAAACCCATTATTTCCATAATGAAGAAAACCACTACAGATGGACAGGAGGACGGACAGGAGGACAGACAGGCAGACGAACAGAGAGAAGCTCCAAATGTCACAAAGTGAAAAGTTCTTTCTAAAGACTAATGAAAGCATTAAAATTTCATATCAAAAGTCTCACAATTTAAAAAAAGGTATGAACAACAAAAAGTCTCACAATAAATATTGCCATGAGCATTTAGTGATTAAAAAGTCAATGTAAAAAAAGCCAATGTAATTAAAGATTATTCCTAAAAAGGAGCACGGATGAACGAGAGCACGTAGCAATTAACTACCTCCCCCTCACGCCTACAAGGAATTTCAACTTGCTCTGGAAATATGTGTATGACATATACAGACGCACACGCATATGTATGTTAAGGGGGAGGGTATCACTTACCTCCATGTCTCTGAACCTGTCTTCATAATCCAATCTATCCTTCTCCACAGCGGTCAGTTTAAGCTTCAAGTTAGATATTTCAGCCATCAGATCCAACTTCTGAGTTTCTAGGGATGTCCTACTCAGAAGCTCCTATTGGAATTTAAGAGATACACTCAAAACTTGTTTTATTACAAATCACCACATATGATTGTGTCTTACCCTGCAAAGCAGTAACTATCAAGTCGGGGATGTGGTAAAGATTAATCACTAAACAGATAAAATTTGAAAATATTATCTGCTTCTGTGAACCTTCATGGAGCAGAACTAAGTGTGCGCTTACTTCCTGGGGAGACGTACATGCTCTAGATATGCAGAAATCTTAACGGCTTCAAAGCCTGATGAGAACACTGATGCTGACAGGGTCGCTCTGCGTTAGGCACTGTTCTGATGTGGTTCGATCCTCAAAACAACTTTCTAAAGCAGAAACTCCTACTAAAGATAACTCAGGAATTATCTTTGTTCAACAAATGAGGAAGGTGAGGAACAGAGAGGCTGAAAACCTGCCAAAGGTCATACAGCCAGGATGTGGCAGAGCAAGGACTCAAACTGAACCAGTCTCCCTCCAGTACGTACCCTACCCGCTATATTATAGGTCCTCTCGTCTACGAGCACTGTGTGTGTGAGTGTGTGTGTGTGTGTGTGTGTGTGTGTGTGTGTGTGTGTGTTACAAGTTTGGGTTTGTTTTCTTTTCCCCATAAAAGTCACATATGGTACGTATCTTTTTTCTTAATCATAAAATATATGCTCATATCTGGGGGTTAGGAAACCATATGCAAATTTAAAGAAGAACATTAAAACTACCTATAATCCTATCAGTATTTTATTCCAGATTCTAATTACATGAACGCTTTCTATGTTATGCATGTGTTTTGAGACCCTGTTACCCTCAGTTTTTGCTTAAAATATGCCAGTCTCGGTGAATCATGAACTTCAATGCTGCGTCCGAGGGGACACAACAAACAAGTGCAGAACTTCAAACAGGCGAGCAAGAAAACCCCACCTCAGTGACGGCTTCTGAACATACCTGCTGCAGCATTTCCTCTGTGGCATTCAGCTTCTCCCGGTGCTCTTCAAGACAAAATTCCAAATCTCGAATCTTCTCCCCCTGAGCATCCACCTGGTCTGTTAACACACTTACCTGTATATAGAGCAAAATACTGCAATAGATTAGGAAGGATTTGGGTCCCGCTACAAACTTTATTTCTCTAAATAGAACAAAAACTGGAATGATGTCACTACCCATTTGTTGTAAGGGGAAAAAAAAAAAACTGTCAATAAGACAGCAGTCCTTTACAATCCTATCTAAGTGATGCTTCTTGACCTGCAGACTCCCAATTTTTAAGGAGGTCAGGGCTGATTGGGGATATGCAATACCTTGTAGTTATAGGTTAACTTCATTTCAACCATTTTATGCGAGAGGGTATGTGCATAGATCATCATTTTGGGGAGGTTGGAATGGGAGTGGGAGGTAGTATTAGAGATTAAGAGAGGAAATGGAGTTATGTTTGAAAGAGAAGCTGTCAAGGACTACACGCGAGTCTTTCCCCACGATCACCAATCCCATAAATACACTGCAATTTACTTAACTCAAAATACCAAAATAAAAATGTTTTTCTTGCATTTAAAACATTAAGAAGAAGAAAACTCAAATTTAGCCACTAAACCAGAGTCCACTACTCACTTCTGTTCTGTTCAGCTCACAGGATCATTTTTAAAATTGAAAATTAAATAGATTCAGATTCAAAAACATTCACGTTTATGAAAATCTGTGGTATAAAATTGCAATTTATGCTGTAAATTAAAAACACCAGATCAACTAAGATGACAGATCAGATCAGAAAGTCAGCTTAGATGACACTGTAGCTGTCATCAGAGGAGCCGAGGCTGCTCACTCTAGACTGGGGAGGCACACTTTGGTACTACCACAGTCCTCACCACTCCCTATTGTGTGTACGTACTTATTTCTATCAGCACTTATTTCTATCAGCAATCTGGCTCCCAAGCATCTGAATATGCCATCCCAATTTAAAATGGTCTTTGTAAATATGTTGTGGAGGAAGAATAGCGTTGTTAAAAATCACTTGCCTGAAGAACGAGAGATTCTTTATCATTCTCTAAACGTGCTAGCCTTTCTTGATACACCTCTCCATTTCCGGGCAGGTGTCCATTTGTCTGAAAAGATGAAGGAGTATGTGTAAGGCTTGACTCTCTTTAAAACTGAAACGACTGTGAGCAAATAAAATGGCAGACATTCTTAATCCAAGGAACCTGAATAGAATTCAGCCAGCTGCTGCCACCACTGCTAGAAAACACGAGTCTAAAACTTGGTCCATTTGCCTCAAAATAGGTAAAATGGGCATGGTAGGCATGTTATCACCAAACCAGACAAGTTCCCATCAAGCAGAAAAATCATGACCTAAAAGGAACAGTGGTTACTAACATGCTCGCAGGGACGCATAGCTGGGTCATACGAAGTTTCGCGAGTGTGTGGTCAGGCAGAAATTACTTATGCCGCCTGAATGATCTGTGCTATTTCTGGGTGGGGGCACTGGGAATGTCCTGGGCTGCCCTTATGTGCCTCCCCTCTCCTCCCAAGTTGCAAACCCAGAACTGCAAATGCCTGTCTTTACAGAGGAGGCCTTGGGGGCAGCTCATATCAGCTTCCTCCCTGTTACTCAGGACCAAATCTCAGGGCAAGCCTTCCCTTTGTCTTTGAAGCCTTTCTTCCTTCCCCTGAAAGCTTAGGAAGCAGTCCACAACTACTTCCCCCAACCGTCCCCATCCACACCTTACCAGGAACTTTATTAGCTCCCATTCTGACTTCACTCTTTGTGACTTTGCTCAACTCTATTAGGTTACGCCAAGCTCCTGCAGAGCCTGGAAACAGGTATCATCCTGCAACCACAGCACTGGCCTGGGGCTCTGCTTAGATTCGTGCTCACTTTCTTCACCTCCCTCCAGCCCCGCACGTTTTTATCAGATTCGGACATGTCTGTGCATGGTGTAAATGCTGAAGGAAACACCGATTGGGAAAGTGAGTCCCATTTTTCTTTTTCTCAGCTGTCTCATATATAAAAGCCATTAAGGAGATACACAAAAAGACTCACGGAGAGCACACAATATAAAAACATCATTTTGAAATACAGCAGTATATCTGATATGTCCCTTGTTATCTCCTGTAAGTAGCTCATAATCATATGACGGGTAATCCCAATAGAATTTCCTGATTCCTCATTCAACTACAACAGAAATAAAAGCCACTGGAGCTCAAATTAGTTAGATAGGGCCATCCAGAGGTCAATGAAGAAAGCAAATAACTTCAGGGGCGCCTGGCAGGCTCAGTTGGTTAAGCATCTGCCTTCAGCTCAGGTCATGATCCCAGGGTCCTGGGATGGAGTCCTACATCAGGCTCCCTGCTCAGCAGGGAGTCTGCTTCTGCCTCTCCTCCCTGTGCATGCTCTCTCATTTTTTCTCTCTCTGAAATAAATAAAATCTTAAAAAAAAAAAAAAAAAAAGAGCAAATAACTTCAGGTTTAAACCAGAGAAACACAAACTCAACCTTATCGTCCAAGAACACAGCAGATGTGACATCTATTATTTTCCAGAATTAACTGGTATTCTTATACTACCTTTCCAAATAATGCAGTTTCCCATATAAATTCTGGAAGTAATAAAAGGCATGTGTTGAGCGCACGCACACACACACGTACATGCACATGCTAACAAAAAAGGAAATTGCAGCATGTTGCTTCTAAAAACTTAGATGCACTGGATACATTGCCCATGAGGCCACAAAAGAATCAGAAGCTAATTGAGGAAGGCTGCAACATGTATTTAGAGTGGATAAAGTTTTTTAACATCAGCTTGACCACATACCTGCCCTATAACCATTGCATAATTCTGGTCATATTGTAAACCGAAGTATCCAAATACATTACAAGTTGTGGCCTGAAAGACTTCCAACCCCAGGGACTGCCATGAAAATGAAATTTACATAATTTCTTAAGGACAGTTTTTTGGAACAGAGCCAGGATGTATGATACACGTTCTCAATCTGAAGCAGTACTCAGACTGGCCTTCTACAGCTTTGAATTCCTCATTCTGATGATGAATGTTAGCAGGCATCTGCTTTTAAAACCCCACGTGCTTTTATAAACAGATACATTTCATGAGGTAGAAAAAAAAAAAGGTTTCTGTTCACTGAGGATAAAAAGTAAAAGTTGTTATTTCTTCCGATGGAAAGATTAGAAATGCTGCTATAGCAAGTTCTAGAAGGGTTTCACGAAGCTACTGCATTTGAAATGGAAATCAGATGTTCCAAAATCA
>NW_026739627.1:0-727 GCF_022355385.1 Mustela nigripes | reverse complement strand
TATCAGGCATAATTAAGTGATGAGGATATAGTAGTAAAGAAAAAGAAAAATGAGTAGAAGAAAAGTTGTACTTCTGACGGCAAGAAACCACACACAGTTTAAATGTATAGTACATGACATATGGGAAAAACAAAGCAAGGAAAGAGAATTAAGTTAACATTAACTTACTATGTACCAGGCACTGTTGTAAGTGCTCTTCATGCACTAATCTATCAAATCCTCTCAATAACCCTATCGACACAATACTTACCATTTTATAAGTGATAAAACTGAGCCATAGAAAGGGCATCCAAGTCATAGAGCTAGAAAAAGGATTTGGAGCCAGAGAGCCCGATTCCAAAGCCCATGCTCGTAATCATGCACTGTGATGGCTCTTTGTGCAGAAAACAAATGGCAGGGAGTCACAATTTTAATGTAATAATAAGGGAAGACCCCGATGATAAAAGTGATACTGGTCAAAGCCTGGTAAAAGGTGAGGGGAAAAGTCACATGAATGTACAGTACAGGGAAGAGCTTCCACATAGAAACAAACAAGGTGTAGAAATGTACAAAGGCCAAGAGGAGGGAGAGCTTCATTTAGTCTGTATTTGAGAGGGATGGAGGGGGCAGTGGGGGTTCAATTTACGCAGAATAAAATGCCCAAGTCTTGGGGGCGCCTGAGTGGCTCAGTGGGTTAAAGCCTCTGCCTTCGCCTCAGGTCATGATCTCAGAGTCCCACACAGGGTTC
>NW_026739626.1:0-1024 GCF_022355385.1 Mustela nigripes | reverse complement strand
GGTGGCTGCTTCATTAAGCATCTGCCTTCAGCTCAGCTCATGATCCAAAGATCCAGGGTCTTTGGATCGAGCCCCTGGTTGGACTCCCTGCTTGGCAGAGAGCCTGGTTTTCCCTGTCTCTCTCCCACTGCTTGTGATCCCTCTTGCTGTGTCTCTTTTTGTCAAATAAATAAAAATCTTTAAAAAATAATAAATGAACAGTATATAAGGAGGTTTTTAAAATTTCCTCAGGAAAATTAGAAATGTTTATTTTTGTCAAATATAAAACTATATGACTGGGAATAATATAACATACAAACACATTGTAGTATAATGGAAACAGTGCAGATTTTAAAGATCTTATTTGCAAAAGTGAATGTACTATCATAAGATAAAGACTCATCATTGAAAATAACAAGATACAGCTCTAACATAAATTATTATCAAATTTGGGGCAGGAGAAAACTTTAAATCCATATACATATAGATTTTTATGCACACATTAAAAAATAAGCCACTATGGTCATAATGAATAGATGGGAAAGTAACAGGAAATGAGAACAGAAAATTAATGGAATGAACACAGGTCATGTAGCACTTCTAATTTTTTAAATTTTTTTTGAGGATATGGAAAAAGATAATTGCTAATTAATCATTTCATATTTTACAATGTTACTAATCAATGAAATGTAGAAAAAAATAATTACAAAGTTGATCAACTTAGGAAGATTTTCAAAAATAGCAAGCATCAACATACATAAGAATAATAATGGGCTGTCTCTTCAAATTCTGTTTAAATTATAATTAAAAATTAATTTTGTGCTATTTATCAGAAAACTTACAAGTCCTCATGCATCTTGACATAATCAACCCTTTCTGGAATGCTGATCTAAAATCATTTCTCACATACACAATAATTTGTCTGTAAAATTTTATCATATTTATTAACAGTAATAAAACATTAGAAAAGATAAAGTTTAAAAAATATAAATGTATAAGTACATTGAGATTGTTAGATTTTTTAAAGAAGCTTAATAAATAATGT
>NW_026739625.1:0-407 GCF_022355385.1 Mustela nigripes | reverse complement strand
GTAACTTCTCTGACGTGGACCAAAGGAATATTTTTCTAGACTGTCTCCTGAGGCAAAGGAAACAAAAGCAAAAATTAACTACTAGGAATACATCAAAATAAAAAGTTTCTGCCAACTGAAGAACAATGAAAAAGTAATCATGAATAAGACAACCTACTAAAAGGGAGACCATATTTACAAATACCCTATGGAATGAAGGGATATTGTCCAAAATATATAGAACTAAAAGCTCAACACCTGAAAACCAGAACAGTTAAAAAAAAATAGGCAGAAAATATGAACATACATTCCTCCAAAGAAGAAATACAGATGGACAAATGTCCCATGAAAAGAAGTCCACTGGGGCACCTGTGGAGTTCAGTGGGTTAAGCCTCTGCCTTTGGCTCAGGTCATAATCTCAGGGTCCT
>NW_026739624.1:11661-12978 GCF_022355385.1 Mustela nigripes | reverse complement strand
AATGCAATTCCTATCAAAGTACCATCCATCTTTTTCAAAGAAATGGAGCAAATAATTCTAAAATTTATATGGAACCAGAAAAGACCTCGAATAGCCAAAGGGATATTGAAAAAGAAAGCCAACGTTGGTTGCATCACAATTCGGACTTCAGGCTCTATTACAAAGCTGTCATCATCAAGACAGCATGGTACTGGCACAAAAACAGACACATAGGTCAATGGAACAGAATAGAGAGCCTTGAAATAGACCCTCAACTCTATGGTCAACTAATCTTCGACAAAGCAGGAAAGAATGTGCAATGGAAAAAAGATAGCCTCTTCAATACATGGTGCTGGGAAAACTGGAGCCACATGCAGAAAAATGAAATTGGACCATTTCCTTACACCACACACAAAGATAGACTCAAAATGGATGAAGGACCTCAATGTGCGAAAGGAATCCATCAAAATCCTTGAGGAGAACACAGGCAGCAACCTCTTCGACCTCTGCCGCAGCAACATCTTCCTAGGAACAACGCCAAAGGCAAGGGTAGCAAGGGAAAAAATGAACTATTGGGATTTCATCAAGATCAAAAGCTTTTGCACTGCAAAGGAAACAGTTAACAAAATCAAAAGACAACTGACAGAATGGGAGAAGATATTTGCAAACGACATATCAGATAAAGGACTAGTGTCCAGAATCTACAAAGAACTTAGCAAACTCAACACCCAAAGAACAAATAATCGAATCAAGAAATGGCCAGAGGACATGAACAGACATTTCTTCAAAGAAGACATCCAGATGGCCAACAGACACATGAAAAAGTGCTCCATATCACTTGGCATCAGGGAAATACAAACCAAAACCACAATGAGATATCACCTCACACCAGTCAGAATGGCTAAAATCAACAAGTCAGGAAATGACAGATGCTGGCGAGGATGCGGAGAAAAGGGGAACCCTCCTACACTGTTGGTGGGAATGCAAGCTGGTGCAGCCACTCTGGAAAACAGCATGGAGGTTCCTCAAAATGTTGAAACTAGAACTGCCCTATGACCCAGCAATTGCACTATTGGGTATTTACCCTAAAGATAAAAACGTAGTGATCCAAAGGGGCACGTGCACTCGAATGTTTATAGCAGCAATGTCCACAATAGCCAAACTATGGAAAGAACCTAGATGTCCATCAACAGACGAATGGATCAAGAAGATGTGGTATATATACACAATGGAATACTATGCAGCCATCAAAAGAAATGAAATCCTGCCATTTGCAACAACGTGGATGGACCTAGAGCGTATCATGCTTAGCGAAATAAGTCAAGCAGAGAAAGACAA
>NW_026739624.1:0-11561 GCF_022355385.1 Mustela nigripes | reverse complement strand
GTTTATAGCAGCAATGTCCACAATAGCCAAACTATGGAAAGAACCTAGATGTCCATCAACAGACGAATGGATCAAGAAGATGTGGTATATATACACAATGGAATACTATGCAGCCATCAAAAGAAATGAAATCCTGCCATTTGCGACAACATGGATGGAACTAGAGTGTATCATGCTTAGCGAAATAAGTGAAGCAGAGAAAGACAACTATCATATGATCTCCCTGATATGAGGAAGTGGTGATGCAACATGGGGGCTTAAGTGGGTAGGAGAAGAATCAATGAAACAAGATGGGATTGGGAGGGAGACAAACCATAAGTGACTCTTAATCTCACAAAACAAACTGAGGGTTGCTGGGGGAAGGGGGTTTGGGAGAAGGGGGTGGGGTTATGGACATTGGGGAGGGTATGTGCTTTGGTGAGTGCTGTGAAGTGTGTAAACCTGGTGATTCACAGACCTGTACCCCTGGGGACTAAAAATATATGTTTATAAAAAATAAAAAATTAAAAAAAAAGAAATAAATACCTTACAACACTGCAACTGTGTTACTGGGTATATATCCGAAAGATACAAATGTAGTGATCTGAAAGGGGCACTTGCACCCCAGTGTTCATAGCAGCATTGTCCACAATAGCCAAATTGTGCAAAGAACCTAGATGTCCTTCAACAGATGAATGGATAAGGAAGATGTGGTCCATATATACAATGGAATATTACTCAGCCATCAGAAAGGATGAGTACCCACCATTTGCACTGACATGGATGGAACTGGAGGGGATTATGCTGAGGAAAAAAGTCAAGCAGAGAAACACAATTATCATATGGTTTTACTCATACGTGGAACATAAGGAATAGAGCGGACCACCACATAGGAAGGGAGGGAAAACTGAATGGGAAGAAATCAGAGAGGAGACAAACCACCAGAGACTATGGACTCTGGGAATCAAGCTAAAGGCTACAGATTGGAGGGATGTGGGGGGATGGGGTAGCTGGGTGACAGGTATTAAAGAGGGCACATGTTGTGATGAGCACTGGGTGTTACAGGTAACTAATGAATCGCTGAACACTACATTAAAATCTGTGATGTACTGTATGTTGGCTAATGAATTTAAATTTTAAAAACTAAATTAAATAAAAAAATAGAAAAATAAAACCAAGGCAGGAACTATATATAACCCAGAGGGTTCCGTGCTTCTGGAGGCTGTTAGCAGCCACGGCCACGGTCTCTGGTGCTCAGGGGACTGGAGGTCTGAGAGGTGGCTCAGTGCACCCTGGACCCTGAAGCGTCATGGCCATGGCAAGGTGCACGGACTGGGAGGGAAGACCCAACCAGAGGCCATCCTGGCCTCCAGGCTGCTGCAGGACCATTCTAAGCCCCACCAGGCAGTGTTTGCCTAGAACCAGGAAGAAAACGTTTCCCCTTGATTGTTTTTTTAAAAGATGGCTGTTCAGCATTGACATGGGAAAAACATCCAACATAAAACTGGAGTCATCACAGCTCCAAATGACCCAGAAGTTATCAAAATGTAGTGACCCCAAAGAGAGTACCTTGTGTTGCCAGGCAGGCCTCCTGTGTGCGGGTACAGCTGGGTGACCAGGACATGCCCGTGTGGGCAGTGCTGGGCTCCAAAGTCTCCCTCAAGGGAATAGAAGTAGGAATCTGGTCTGATAGCTCTGCTCAGGACAGCATCCCCTGATGGAAAGGGTGGCATCCCCTCATGGCTCCGGGATGTTCTAGTGATTTGGGGGCACAGCCTGAATCTCAGCTTCTTCATGAAGGACAGGTAGGCAGCACAACCCCCACGGGTCCCACATGTCCTCTGGGGATAGCATCTTGCTGGGCTTGTGGTAGAGCAGGTACCTCTTCAAGTGGCTCTCATCACACCACACAACCTCAATCCCTTTGGCCAGATTGACTCCCATTGCCTGGAGACAGGCCAAGGTCAGTTGGTGAACCTCCTCTACCAACACCCCCCAAAGGGCCCTATGTAGTAAATATTGCCCTGGTCCCTGGGGATGTTGCCTAGGACTGTGGCTGGTGCTGAGAGCTGAAGTCTTCATGAGCCATCCAGTAGAAACAGGTACAGGGTGCCAAAGAAGGCCGACAGGATCTCCATGCCCACATGATCACAGAACTTCATGTCCACATCCATGCATACCAGGTTGTCCACCTCACAGAGGAAGGACTGATCACAGAAGCAGCTGACTATCACCATGCGCTGCATGGACATGGACAATCCTGCCAGTGTGGGGTGCCAGGGACCTCGAGGACCACCACCCTCCAGACTTCCCAGGGGTACACACGGGCCTGGCAGCCCACTGGCTGGTGATGACCTAGTAGGTGACTCTGTGTCTCACCATAATGGGCTTCTCTGTCCTCTGCAGAAACAGCTCCAGGAAGACCACCTATCTACAGGGATGAGGGACAAGGTGGGAGGAGGGTCACTGTCAGAGGCTGGCAGCAGGACCCTAGAGCTGGGGGCCAAGGACATTTGTACATTCTTCAAGGGGACAGGCCCTAGCTTGCTTTAAGCAACAGTCACTCTCCCAGCCTGTCCTGAGCAAGTCTTCTCATGGGATCTCCCTACCTTCTGCTCCCAGAGATGGGGGCCATCAGCACCCCATCATACAAAGGGGAGCCTGAGGCTTCAGAGGCAGGAAATCAACCCCACAGTCACCATGCTGGAGCCAGGAACACGCCCCCTGTGCCGAGCTCCCAAGCAAATCCTGCCGGTGCTCTTTCCTGGCTGACCCCCTGTAGCTTCTGTCCTCACCTGCCAGGAGTGGAGCACATTTGGGCACAGCCCTCCTTTCTATGGCCTATAGATGGATAGAATCAGGAAGACTGGCCACCTTCCCCACTTTGTTTGAGTGGGCTGTCGCTGGCCCCCACAGAGCTATTTCCACCCCCTATAGGGTTTTCCCTTGAAGATTATTGGGCCTCTTGCTGACAAGGTCCATCAGTCAACCACTGCTCTATTCCTAGGAGTTGGTCAACCTCAAAATCCTCCAGATCAGGAATCAGGTCCATCCCTTTGTCAGAGAAGTGGAAAGAGGACCGATGGAAGAAGAGGGGGCTTGATTAGGCCTCAGCTGTGAATCCAACTGAGTGAGCTTCCAGGTTCAGGTCTCCATCTCCCCAGCCCCAAGAAGTTGGAAGCCTTGTCTCTTGAGGGAAATTATCTGTGGTGACAGCATGTCCCTCATTGTCAGCAAGGGTGGTGAGCCCCTCTGAGACAGATTTTTCTTTAGGTTTTTTTTTTAATTTAATTTAATTTTATTTAGTTTTTGAAAGATTTTATTTATTTATTTGAGAGAGAGAGAGACAGTGAGAGAGAACATGAGCGAGGAGAAGGTCAGAGCGAGGAGAAGGTCAGAGAGAGAAGCAGACACCCGTGGAGCTGGGAGCCCCATGCGGGACTCGATCCCGGGACTCCGGGATCATGACCTGAGCTGAAGGCAGTCGTCCAACCAACTGAGCCACCCAGGCGTCTCTTTCTTTAGGTTTTATTTATTTATTTGACACAGAGAGAGAGAGACAGCTAGAGAGGGAACACAAGCAGGGGAAGTGAGAGGGAGAAGCATGTTCCCTCCTAAGCAGGGAACCTGACATGGCGAACTTCGATCCCAGGACCCTGGGATCATGACCTGTGCCAACAACAGAGACTTAATGTCTAAGCCACCCAGGCACCCTGAGACTGATTTTTTTCCCACACAGGCACACAGATACTTCCCTGTGAATGCCCCATATCTGGAAAGTTAGTAAATCTCTCACACAGGGAAAGTGGGAACTACATTAAAATAGGGGGCAAGGCCACACACACCCACCAGACACAAGTCAGGTCACCGGGGGGAAGTCCAGGTCTAGCCAACAGGGGAACAAGGCAGACATAAAGCAGGGGAGAGAAGAGTGCCCCTGGCAGAGGGCAGAGAGAATGTAAAGGCCTGGAGTCAGGCCTGTGGCACATGTGGGAGGATCACACACCTGGGGGGCCCACAGGGTTGGGGGGATTCACTGGGTAGAGGTGAGGCTGGAGAGGACAGGCAACTGGGGAGTAGATCACAGAGTGGCTCAAAGGTAATGTTCTGAAAAAATCACTCTGGTTACTGGGGAAGACTGGGCTCTGTACAGCAGAGGACAGGGAGGCCCTAACCCTAACCGCTAATCCTAGCCCCACCCTAACCCTAATCAAACACCATGCTCAATTTTGAAGACCGATAGCTCTACTCTGAAATCACAAACAAGTCCATCATGCTGGCTTTCACTCCTTGCTCAGTATTGTACTGAAAGTTCTATGCAGAACAGTAAGGCAAAAACCAAGGAATCCACATGTGAAAGAAAAACCAAGGAATCCACATGTGAAAGAAAACAGTAGAACTAGGTCAATTCAGAGACCCGAGATGCCATCATCTTATAGAGAGAGCTTCCTAAAGAATCAACAAAAAATGATTACAGCCAGTCCCCTAATTCTGCAAAGTTACAGGACAAAATATCAAGACACAAAAATATCTCTTATTTGAATACACTAGCAACAAATCATCCAAAAAGGAATTTAAGAAAACAATTCCATTTTAGGGAATATCAACATTGACAAAATACTTGGGAATAGATGTCATCAAGGTGTAAGTCTTGTACACCAAAAATTACAAAACATTGCTGAAAGAAAGTAAGGGGAACCTAAATAAATCTGAGGACACCCATGGTGATGAAAAGGCATACTATTGATAAGATGGCAACAGTACCCAGTGCAATTTGGAAATTCAATGTATTCACAAGAAATTTCAAAAAGGCCTTTGGGAAGAATTGCACAAGCTAATTGTATCAGTCATATGGAATTTTAAGGGACCACAAGATAGCCAAAACAATCTTGAAAAATAAAAAGGAAAGGTGAAAGGTCATACTTTCAAAGTTTAAATCTTAATACAAAGCAATGTAAATAAAACATTGTGATACTGTTGTAAAGGTATGAATATACCCTGAAACAAATAATACATTCTATGTGAATTAATTGAATTTAAATTTGTAGCGATTTTTTAAATAGATGAAGTAAAAAAAATTTTTTTAGTGTGCATACAGATCAGTGGGATTTAACAGAGAGCCCAGAAATAAACCCTTTCATCTATGGTCCTCTGAATTTTGACAAGGGTGGACAATATTACATTGTGGGGGACAGAATGGTCTTTTCAACAAAGGGTGCGAGACAATCGGCTATCCATGTACAGAGGAATGGAACTGGACCCTTACCTCAAACCACATATAGACATTAACTCAAAATAAGTTAAAGCTTTTAATGTAAGAGGTAAAATGATAAACTCTAGAAGAAACAAATGGGGATCCATCTTCATTACCTTGGATTTAGCAATGCTTTTAGATGTGACACCAAAGCATAAGAAGGGTAAGAAAAACTAGATAAAATAATATCCTCAAAATTAAAGATCTGTCCTGGGTGCCTGGGTGGCTTTGTTGGTTAACCATCCAACGCTTAATTTTGGCTTAGATCACGGTCTCAGTGTCATGAGATTGAACCCCATATCAGACTCCACACTGACTGTGGCGTCTGCTTAAGATTCTCTTTCCTTCTTCCTCTGCCCTTGTCCACTCACACACACTCTCCTACTCACTCTTCAAAAAGAAATTGTACAGGATGAATGCCCAACTTTTGTAGCAACATGGACAGGACTGGAAGAGATTATGCTGAGTGAATTAAGTCAAGCAGAGAGAGTCAATCATCATATGGTTTCACTTATTTGTGGAGCATAACAAATAGCATGGAGGACATGGGGAGTTAGAGAGGAGAAGGGAGTTGGGGGAAATTGGAAGGGGAGGTGAACCATGAGACACTATGGACTCTGAAAAACAATCTGAGGGTTTTGAAGGGGCGGGGGGTGGGAGGTCGGGGTACCAGGTGGTGGGTATTAAGGAGGGCATGTATTGCATGGAGCACTGGGTGTGGTGCAAAAATAATGAATGCTGTTATGCTGAAAAAATAAAAAATTAAAAAAATTAAAAAAAAGAAATTGTACAAAAAATTTAAAAATCTTTGTACATCACAAGATACTTTCCAGAAAGTGAAAAGACAGCCCCCAGAATGGAAGGAAATATTTGTACTTTATTTATCTAATAAGAGTCTGTTGCCCAGAATATATAAATAGCTTCTATAACACCTCAACAAAAAGGTGTTTTAAAATGGACAAAGGAAAAAAAAAATGAACAAAGGACTTGGATAGACCCTCTTCCAGAGAAATCATACAAATGGTGAATAGCACATGAATAGACATTAAACATCATTAATCTTTATAGAAATGAAGATTTAAATCAGTTAGAGGTCCTTTTACATGAGTAGAATCACTATGATCAAGAAAACTAAAAATAACAAAAAGATGTTGAGAAACTGAAACCATTAAGCCTCGGTTGTGGAAAATGGTGCAGTCTACATGTAAAATAGCTTGGCATTTATTTGAATAGATCAAAATAGTATTACCATGTTTCAACAATTGTTCTCCTAGATATATACCCCCCCCCTCAATTAAAAACACTGGTTCAAACAAACAAACAAAAATGTACAGGAATATTCAAAGCAGCGGCATCCCTAATAGGCAAAACCCAGAAAATATGCAAATATCCATCCATGGGGGAAAAGGTAACAACACAGATCTACACTTTGAAATGTCAACAGAAAGGTTCTGCAAACCCATGTTCTCACAAGAGCCAAAGGTTAACGAACTGGGTGACCCAAAGGGGAGGAAGATAGCAAGGAACCAAAAGGACATGTCGTGTGTTTGTGAACTGGTCCATTTTTCTACCTGTTGGAAGCAAACATGCCTGACAGAAGGGAGTCACACCTGTACTGGATCATCGTTTTGCTTCCCTTGAGCATAGCAGAAGATGTGCTGAGCTGGGTGCCAGTGTCGGGGGGAGATAAGCAGTTGGCCATGGATGCTACCTGCCAGGTACCCATAGGACCTGGACCTCAGCTGAGATGAAACAATAATTATGTTTAGTTATCTATCTCCTGGGACAGGTAATGTGCTCTATGCTGTGGTGACTATATCCTCTCCCATTTTATTTTATTTTTTTTTAAAATCACTTTTGGCAGGTAGGATTGACATACAAAAAGCTGCCCATAGTTAATGTATGCAACTTGACCTTGACCATAACTCTAATATCTAGTTAAGATATCCTTGATGTAGAATATCGCTTATAAATTAGAGGATGGTTTTTAGGAGTTAAGGAATTCAGGGACCAACCGTCTTCTGTCTTACTCTCTTGAATCTAAGTTGGAACACATTCGGCCACATGCTATATGGAGAGTGGCCACATGGGGGCAACAGAGGGTAAACATTGGCGCAAACCCCAGTGCAAAACTAATTCTTCTGTCATCCTGTCAAGCCTTGTTCATTCAGTGTTTTCAGATCATAGTATAGATTATGAAAAGTGTGACTTGGTTGATTTTTTAGAAAACCAAACTAATTCTTTCAACCCGTTAAAAATAGATGTTTCCAAAAATCTCAGAGTTGGCCAGCAGATGAAGGCCCAGGGACCTGGGAAAAGGTGATGACTATTGAATATATTCAGGTATTTAGGAAACAAGGATGACTTCTATTCTACTTCTTTTCAGAAAGAATTCGTGTCAACTACCAGCACTGAATCCACACAAAATAGTGCTACTCAGAGGAAAACAAAAGGAGAATCAATCTCCAGAAACAGAGAAAGAGCCACACTCAGGAACTAAGAAGACATACCATGGAGGCCCTGCTCAGGCTCATTTGCAGTCTGTAGATCCTCTGGATCTAGAATGCACCCAATGCCCCCGGGGTCATGGGTCAGGCAGAGCACAATCCTGATGCTGCTCTGGGGTAACTTGCAACAAGTCTCCTGGTCCCTTCCTCCATGAGACACCCACTACCCACTGACTGCTTCAGCCTGCTTCCTGGAACTCCCATTCCCCTTTCTGACCCCATCGTGCACTTTTCTCACCACTGCCACAGTATAGAGTACATTTAGCTACATACTATTCTGTCATTTAGATTTTTTTTGTCATGTCTGCTGCCAAACTATACCTTGCATCATCTATCCTGATGTAGAATCACTTGTTGCATTACATGACTTCACTGTGGACTCACAGTCCCCTCACAGTGTCATGGGGCCAGCATCCTGGGCCAGGTCCTCCCTAAGCCGGCTCAGCTCTTGCAGTGAAGGCCTGACCCAGGCACTGTTATTTGTGCAAGTAAGACCGCACAGCCAAAACCTTGGTTTGGGTTCAAAAGTGCTCATGGCCCCTCAGCCACATCAGATGGCATGGGGGCACACCCTGAAGACTCTTGCTAGTCCTACATTGCCCTGGGAAATTTCTATGGTGCAGCCATTTTGTCCAGTGGGGATCTCAATAGGATCAAGGAGGATGGGAGCCAGAACCCTGAGGGAGAATCCATCTTGGAGACTGCCCAGAGCTTCCTACGAGTTCATTTCATAGTCCTGAATGAATCGATTAATTTAAAAACAGTTCCTATTTTAGAAATGATGAGCCTGAAGTTGAAATCAGTTGAAATGACTTTCCTAGGTCCTATTGGAAATCAGTGAAAGAGCCAGACTGAGAGGTGACATGATCTCCAGCAGGATCCCCTAGAGTGGCTTGACCTAGAGCCACAATCACCCATTTATCTTTCCTGGACTCCTGGACTCTCATGGGACTCTTCATGGGGCATATTCTGGGAACATAGGTCATGTCAGTGCCACAGAAGACCTTGACACTGTTTATAACGAGACTCTGTGATGTCAATGAGTCCCAAGCATAGCCCATCTCAGAGTTTGTCTGCAAAGACACAGTTAGTGGGAAATCCACATTTTGACAGAGGGTAGAGCTGGATGGGAAAAGCTAGGGAAAGAGGGGGTGCTCACATCACATCTGGCCCCAGATGACACGGTGGTGTCCAGCAGGACAAGACCCCCAAATACCCCCCAGCGCCTTCACAGAACTCACCCCTAAGATTTGAAGCTGAGCTTCATACATGGGTCAGGAGCACTCCAGCCAGCTCAGGGAAGCATGACACAGGACACAAGAAAACCAAAGGCTTGACAGATGTGTACTCATGGAGCAGTGGACTTCTCCAAATATATTCTGAAATGGTAAAAAATTCACTGGTAAAACGTGTATATTTTTTATTAAAAAGAAACCCAAACTTGTTCATTTCATAAATATTTATGGAGTATCTAATTAGTACAAATGTATAGCTCTAGTCCCACCTGGGAGCTTGCAAAGACCGTGGGATATGATCAATGGATCAATGATAGGAAAAAATACAGGGTAAGGACTAAGAGAGCATCCTATTCAGAGAGGCCCATTAAGGAAGCCCACTGAGAAGATACTTTTCAGCCAACACAGGGCCATTGAATCCACTTGTGAGAAGAGTGACAGAGAAACTCAATTTTTAAAGATTTTGACCAGAAAACATTAATGTCAAGAAATATTTTCTTAAGTGTTGCTTTAGAACATTTGGTTCTTCTCTATACCTATTTGGGCTACATGTTAAGGTTTACTCACTGTAAAATATTCCAAGAAAATGTCTTATTTGAGCATGGACATCTGTATTAGAAGGCAAATAAACTAACCCTTGCAAAAAACAATCTTGTTCTGCCCATGAAGGAATGAAGTAAAATGGTTCACTTGTGGGAAAAAATTATGGTGGTTCCTTAAAATATTAAGCACAGAATTCCAGTGTAGCCTATATGCCCCCTAAAATCAAAAGTAGAAGTACCCTTATTCAGAGCAGCATTACTCACAAGAGCCAAAAGGTGGAAGCAACGCAAGTGTCCACTGACAGGTGAATGGATAAACAAAATATGGTTTATACACAATAGAACATGATTCGGCCTTAAAAATGAAGTGAGTTCTGACACAGGCTACAACACGTGTTGAGCCTGGAAATCATTACACTGAGTGAAATCAGCCAGTCACGGAAGGACAGATACTGTATGGTCCCACTTGGGTGAGGCGTCTGGGACACAAGGTTGGATGTGGCTGCAGGGGCTGAAGGGAAATGGCCACGGGGAGTTGGTGTTTCATGCACACAGGCTCCCTCAGAGAGAATGAAAATGTTCTACAGAATGACACGCGACCATGAGAACTCAACGAAGGCCAGTGAACTGTGTACCTGAAACGTTTTAAGGGGGTCAATGTTCTTATGTTTAGTCACCATGAAAAAGTGAATGAAGGACTGATGCATGTCACAACGTGAATGGACAGTGAAAACAGTCTCCGTGACATTAGCCATAGTGAATTACCACTCAGATAAATCCAGAAAGGTTGCCCAAAGAAGGGAAAGTCGTGGAGGAAATTCCAGAAGAAGAAAACTGGATCCAAATATTGAAGACACTTCAGACTGTTGGGAAGGTGGTGACAGCTGAAGTGGGCCTGCGGTCTGGGTTCAAATGTGGGAACCGTCACGATTTCCTCACTTGGTGGTTCCGTGGGACAGTGCCCCTGTTTGGGGTAAAATGCACCGAAGTAACCGGTGTGAAGTGGCAAAGGTGGTAAAGAAATGGCAGCCGAGGAATCTGAGTGTGGAGATAAAGTGTATTTGTGCTGCTGTGGAAAGTTACTGCAGATTTGAAGTCACTGCAGAGTAAATGACTCTTCCAAACATTCATGTCAGCACCACGTCACAGAAGCAGAGAGGACATCAGACTCCAGGGTGGAGGCCAAGCCCTCCCAGATCCAGTTCACCCACCATGGAGAGACCACTAATCACTGGAGGAGGCCACGTATTAGCTAGAGATTCATGGGAGGATTAAACAGGGGACCCCCATGTCCAGGGTGCAGTAGAAGCAGCGGGATTTGGAATTCCAATTCCCCACAATGCTCCATGACAACCTGGTTAGAACTGTGAAAAAGCATGAAGGGCAGGCTCAGTAAAGTGGACTGGGGACACCAGAAGGGGAGGCTGGAATGGGGCCCCTGGCACTCAGTGCCCATTACAGACCCCACATTACAATCCCCCACAGGGGAGACTCATCCATTCCAGGCCCCACAGGGGAAGCCGGAGAGTTCATCTCCTACAAGAGATCCACCATCCCCGCAGCACGGCGGGTGAGAATCCTCCCTCACCCTGAACCCCTGCCTTTCTCCAGGGGGACTTTCCTTCCAAGCACCCCTCCCAACTTCTTCCTCCTTCTCCATGAAATGATGTTCCTCTCCTTTGTTTCTTGCACTTGCCTGCGATGTACCCATAGCTTGCTCATCCGAGATTGCCAGTCTTTGCTCTTCCCAGATAAGCCCATTTTGCTGGCCAAGTAACTGGCAGTTTGAGTTTAAAGTGAACAGAACTAATAAATTAAAGATACTTGCAAGGAACAAAATCAATATACACAAATCACTTGCTTTTCTACATGCTCTGAAGGGACCATCATAAAGAGACCACAGAGAACAATCTCATTTACTACTGCATCCAAAAGAACAAGATACCTAGGATTCCCCTGAACCAAGGGGGGGGGGGGTCACAGACCTGTCCTCTGACAGCTGTGAGACACTGATGACAGACAGAAAGGGAGGCGCACGCAGACG
>NW_026739623.1:25584-26223 GCF_022355385.1 Mustela nigripes | reverse complement strand
CTTTTATGAAAGATCTACATTCATACCTGTTTTCACTAACCAAAAGAAATCTGGAAAGGATTTTTGCTTTTATGTAAAAAGGCAAAAAGCAAAAATAACATTTGTCATGTTTTGCAGTGAGCCGTTATGGAGGCAGAGCACACCCTCAGCGGCAAGAGCATCATAACCAAGTTCCTTCCCTGGGAACTACATTCAACATCTCACCATCAAGCTGCCACAGCTCTGAACCATGCCTGTGAGCACCTATGCTTTACCTCTCTTTTGTGCATCTTTTCGCAAAATGTGTCCTAAGGTATCAGAAAAGCCGAAATAGGAGAGGTTTTCTTGGGGTATTTGGACTCAAGAAATTCTCCATATAGGTGTGCCTGGCTGGCTCAGTTGGAAGAGCGTGGGACTCTTGATCTTGGGATTATGAGTTTGAGCCCCACATTGGGCATAGAGATTACTTAAAAATAAAATCTTTTAAAAATTAAAAAAAATTTAATTTAAATTTAAAAAAAAATAAAAAATTTTAAATAAAATCTTTTAAAATTTTTAAAAATTTTTTAAATAAAAGATTTTAAGTAAAATCTTTTAAAATTTTTTAATTAAAAAAAATTTTTTTTTGGGCGCCTGGGTGGCTCAGTGGGTTAAGCCGCT
>NW_026739623.1:15816-25574 GCF_022355385.1 Mustela nigripes | reverse complement strand
GCCTTCGGCTCAGGTCATGATCTCAGGGTCCTGGGATCGAGTCCCACATCGGGCTCTCTGCTCAGCAGGGAGCCTGCTTCCCTCTCTCTCTCTCTGCCAGCCTCTCTACCTACCTGTGATCTCTCTCTGTCAAATAAAATAAAATAAAATCTTTAAAAAAAATTTTTTTTTAATAAAAGATTTTGTTTTTAAGTAATCTCTACACCCAACGTGGGGCTCAAACTCATAATCCCAAGATCAAGAGTCCCACGCTCTTCCAACTGAGCCAGCCAGGCATACCTATATAAAATCTTTACAAATTCTTTCTCTAAATAAATTAATGGTAATTGCTTCTTTGTTTTATGACAATTTGGCTTACAAACGATTTCATAGGAATGCTTTCCTTTCAGATAGTTTGGGAAACCTGTATATTTTCTTTGGAAAAATGTTTATTTGAATACTTTGTCCATTTTTAAATGGGTTATTTGCCTTTTTGTAACTGACTGTACAGATTTTTAATATATTCTGGATAAGTCCCTTATCATATACAATTTGCAAATATTTTCTCCCATTCTTTGGGTTGTCTTTTTAGTTTCTTGATACTAGTCTTAGAAAAAACTTTTTTTTTAAAGGCTTTATTTATTTATTTGACAGACAGAGATCACAAGTAGGCAGAGAAGCAGGTAAGGGACCAGGGTCGGAGGGGCAGCAGGCTCCCTGCTGAGCAGAGAGCCCAATACGGGGCTCCATCCCAGGACCCCAGGATCATGACCTGAGCCAAAGACAGAGGCTTTAACCCACTGAGCCATCCAGGTGCCCTAAAAAGACTTTTTTTTTTTTAACTTTAAAGATAAATTGCTTTTTAAAAAAGCCTTTAGAGATCTAGTTCCAGAATAATGTTTTCCTAACATATAATGAATTTTATAGCAGGTAGGAAAGTAATTCAGGAGTGTAATACAAGAAGAACATGAGAGCTTAACTGATAATTAAAACAAAAAATATCTTAATGGGCAGGAAACTAAATTTCACATAGTTAATACATATGAGGAAAAGCTCTGTGATATATATTTAGAATCTTTTAATATGTGCAAGTGCACATAAAGCAGATTGCAAGACATTATTTTATAAGCACAAGCCAAAGAAAACTCTGTGCTTACCCCTAAACTTACTAAGTGGACCTGAAAACAGAGGTGATTACTTAGGTTAATGGACTGATGTCTATAAATGACAAGAGGCTATATTAAAGAAGTCTTTAACTTTATATACTGAACTGTTACTAATGATATTTTAATAAAAGTTGCTCTTGAAGTTCACCTTTCTGGCTAATTTCTCTTCTCTCTTTGGAATTTTTGGTAGTTAAAAAAAAAAAAAAACAACCCAAACTACTGAATTCAATATGCATCTGCAACTTTTACAACAGTTCATGTGGAGCATACAAAATTAACAGCTTATAAATTCTCCTTAACTCAAAAAAGAAAATGGGCATAAAGACACTATGAACCACTGTTGTAGTCACTCCTGTTAAAATACTTATACTTTGGATTGTTCATTTCCTTCTTGTAAATACATTTTAACATCCTTTAAATAAACATGAAGATACCAAAAGCCAGAGAAGGAATAGAACAGGAATTTGAGTAAGCAGATGAGGTTTAAATAAGAAGGGAGCTCTTTCCGGTAAACTTGGAGAAAGTCTAACTTGTGTCGTCACACAGGGGAGAAAGGCCAAATGAAGGCAGAAATCTATTCCAAGTCGTCTAGTCAAAAGAGTTCAGAACTTAAGAAGAGCTGAAGCAACAGTCAAAAACAAAGTAGAAAGCAGGACCTTAACACCTTTATATGCTTTATATTAAGGAAAGAACTTTTATGTGCTTCCTGTTAAGGATTCTCAAACCTGGCCTGGATGTGCAGTGGAAGTCAATGGGGTACCTGGCAGAAAGGAAGAGAATAGTAGCTTCTGACAGAAATGAATCCTGACAAGACATTGAAGGATGGGTGTCTGGGAGAGTTTCTAAAATTCTGGAGCCATGTATATTCCCCAGAGTGTTCTCAAACTACACTGGAAAATATGGGATAAGTTGAAGAAAGCATTCTATCAGCATCTGGGGGAAAATCAATGTTACCAAGTGGTGCTAACATTTAGTAGATCAGTCGGAATGCTTTGACTATAAATAATTACCAAACCCCACTCATACTATCAATACTACCCATACAATAAGGAAATGTATTATGTCATTTAACAAGGGGATTCATAGGAAGGATCAGAGATAGATGCAGTTGCATGACTAAGCCAGAAAAGACCCAGGGTTCTTCCATCTCTTTATTTCAACATCTATCAGGTAAGAGCTTCACCTTATAGGTAACAGCATCATCCTCAGGCAACAGAGAGATGGTTCAGAAATTCCTGGCATCACAACCTAGACATGCCAACATCCAGAGAAAGAAGACCACTCTTAGGAGGAGATATTTCCAGTTGGTCGGCTGAAAATTTGTAATCAGTTCTTGGTAAGGCAATAGAATAAACTATGACTAGTTTAGACTAGTCATCTGGGGTGGATTAAATTTCAGGGTCAGTTATTTATATCATCTATTTACGCAGATTTTTGCTTTTGTTGGGATTTCCTTAGTTTCTCCGTAAGTTGTCTACATATTATTGTAAGTTAAAATTTGTGTATGGTATAACTAAAGATGTATCAGTTAATCATTTGCTCATCTGTTTTGGTAAAGAGCTCTTTTTTCCCCCTCAAGCCATGAAGCCATAACTGAGGGAAATGGATATTTGCCCTGCTGGCTTGTAAACCAACATATAAAATGATGAAAAATGTCTAGGAGAGAAATAGATACACATGAACTATGGCATACACATATGAAACAGTTTAGTCACATTTAATTCAGGATGATTAAGTTCAGAATTAATGTTATAAATACATACTATTGAACTCGAGGCAGCAGAGGGTATGAGAGGGGCATTGTGACCTTCTCTTGATTCCAGAAAGACAGACAGTAAAATTATGCAGTGTCATTTGAGTTTATCTAGCATCACAATAAAGACTCAGGGACCAGGCAGTGAGGGATTATAAATAGTAGTTCATTGTCTCTGAGATTACAAATGGTGGTCTTTCAGGTGAAGAGTCACAGTGTCCCTGTCCATCAAAAGGCCTGGCTGAATCGTGCCACAGATGCAGCAGAGGAAAGCCTAAACCTTTCACTCTTAAAAGAAGTAAAGAGGTTAAAGAAGTTCAATTCCCACCAAAGATCATGATTTCCAGGCACCTAAACTCATTTGTTTGTTTGTTTTTAATTTTATTATTTTATTTCTTTACTTGACAGAGAGATCACAAGTAGGCAGAGAGGCAGGCAGAGAGAAAGGGGAAAGCAGGCTCCCTGCTGAGCAGCGAGCCCCAGGCGGGGCTCAATCTCAGGACCCTGAGATCATGACCTGAGCCAAAGGCAGAGAGGCTTAACCCACTGAGACACCCAGGCACCCCTAAACTCATTTGTATCTTCATCCCTGGCACGCCAAAGGTGTTGACCTGTGAATTATTAAACAGTGCCTAATTCCTGAATGAAAGCACCCAAAATAATTTTTTAAGGGAATTATTTTTTACATGTGTTAAAGGGAAAAATCCCTGCATGTGCAAATTCTAAAGTGAAAGAAAAATACAGTGAATTGTAAGAACCTCCTTTTTTCCCCTTGATTAATGGATTTTGTTAGATGTATACTTGTCACAGTGGTTTTAAAACTATTCTGATCATAATCCACAGTGAGATCCACATTTTACACGAACACACACTTTGTATTTTTAAAACTGAAACAAAAGCTCACGAAGCAATAGTTAAACCTTCTAAGTGATAGTTTTTATTCATTTCATTTAAAAGTAAGTGCTGACTGACACCCAGTGAGTTGATTTGATGACCTACTAATGGGACTGACCTGTGCTTTGAAAAACATTGTCCTAAGCCAAATGGGTGAAGAATGTTCTGAGGTCCTTAATACAAATTATACCTCTGCTCCTCTTTAACAGGTGGTGGAGGGAAGGAGACTATCCCATAGATAATGGTAAGAAGTGTCTGGGCTGCTTAACCCCCAACTGTGATGTCTGAGTTTTACCTTCCCTTTGGGAGGTCACAATGCTGCCACCACCTACCCGGCCTCAAGGGGATGTACTCGTCACTTTTAGCCTCTGGTCTAAAGGGGGCAGAGCTCTCAACTCCCTGTGGCCATTAGATAAATCGGATTGAAACATTCAAATGATATTTCATCAATGGCTGAGGGTATATAACAAGAGGGAAATGAACAAAAAGAGTAATAGGAATAGATAATCTTCTATTAAGATAAGGCTCATTTATTTTCAGCTTTAGTGTCTAGGTCATCAGCCTCTAGGGTGCAGAGGTCGTCTTTTTCTTTTCCTTCTAGGAGGGCCTTGAAATGAATTCTTAAGAAAACAACAGAGTGGCTCCCAGCCAAGTACCAGTAGTTCCTCCTCCTGACCGTCTAGTTTCTGCTTTCCTGTTTCAGTTCCTACCTCTGCTCTAATACTCAGCCCGGTAAAAGTCCAAATCTTTGGTTGAGGTCTTCACCCCCATGTCAGGAGCGTGATCTTACTCGGAGGGTTTATCCTTCTCAGACTTTAAGGCAAAAGCTTTACATTCTTAGGAGAGATGTATATAAACTCTTTTTTGTGAGTCCCCAAAGGACTGATGGAAAAAAAGAAGTCTGACCATCTAGAAAGTGAATTTACCCTGGTCCTTCTGAAATACAATAAACTCAGATGGAAAAGACATAATTAGAGCAGCAAAAACACCATGCTTCTCAATTTTAGAATCCCTTCCTTTCTTCCTTCTTAAGAGCACAGACTTCAGAGTCAAGTGTGAAGTCCAGTTCTCCTTACCCTAAAGGGCAAGTTTCTTATTCTCTCTGAACCCCAGTTCCCTCACCCATAAGATGGACAAAAGTAGTACTCACTTCCCAGGCTTATAAAAAAGAGTGAAATGAGCTAACCCACAAATATGTATAATTCACTTAGCAAATAATCAGTAAATAATGGCTGTTGCTTATCTTAGGCTCGTTGGAGACAGACTAAGAAAGCAAACATTGTCAACTCGTTGCTTAACAATAAAATCATTTCAGACTGCCTATTTCCTGGTCTGATGTTTTCCTTGGGGAGGCTCTAGATTTGGCTATACCTAGAAGGATACTGCTCTGGTCTGCTAACTCCTGCTACTACAGAAATTGGATCGCTGGTGCAGTAAATATAAAAGAAGACCAAAGGGCAAATACAGGCATTCATATATTTCTTTCTATTCCCACCACACCCACCTTAAAGTCTCAAAAGTCTCCGACCATTACAAGAAGTCCGTGCCTGTAGTCCATCGCCCACCAACCAACCTTGTAGTGCCAGATGGATTTCCTAAAGTACAGTTCTGATTATGTCACTTTGTTGCTCAATAAATTTACTTGGCTTCCTACACCTGATCAAAGGAACTCTGAACTGTATATTTTGGTACCTGGTGTGCCATATGAAGTAAAAGGCTCTAACTTGCTTTTTTTTTTTTTTTTTAACATCTAGAAACCCATTTTGATTGTTGAAGTCAGTTTGCTTCTTTGTATTTGACATTTGTCTTAAACTGGATGGTAGGTATATGAGTTTTGTCTTTTTATAATTATTATTGTGGCAAGTATTTACTCTACCCACCCTTGCTCTCCCTGCCCTGGGGAACCACTAATCTGTTTTCTGTCTTTAAAGATTTGGAAGTGCTGGTTATTTCAATAAATGGAATCATGTAATATATGTCTGAATTCCTTCACTTAGAATAATGTTTGTAATGTTCATGAATGCTGTAGCATGCACCACTCTTTTTTATGGCTGAATAATATTCTACTGTATGGATCTACCACCTTTTGTTTATCTACTTATTTGTTGAAACACTATTTGGGTTCTTTCCACCTTTTGGCTATTGTGAATAGTGGCACTATGAATACTTGGGAGCAATCTTTTGTTTGAACACCTTTTTTAAATCCTTTAAATGACATACCCAGGAATGGAATTGCCAGGTCATAGGGAAATCTATATCTAACATTTTGGGAAATTGCCAGTATGTCTTGCAAAGTTTGTTTCCTGTGATTAAGAGTCTTTTATGGTTTGTCTCCCTCTCTAATTTCGTCTTATTTTTTCCCTGCCTTCCTCTATGATCCTGTTTTGTTTCTTAAATTCCACATATGAGAAAGATCAAATGATAATTGTATTTCTCTGATTGACTTATTTCACTGAGCATAATACCTTTTAATTCTATCCACATTGTTCCAAATGGCAAATTTCTCTTTCTTTCTTTCATTGCTAAGCGGTATTACATTGTATATATATACCACATCTTCTTTTTTTTTTAAGATTTGATTTATTTATTTGACAGACAGAGATTACAAGTAGGCAGAGAGGCAGGCAGAGAGAGAAGGGGAAGCAGGCTCCCCGCTGAGCAGAGACCCCCGATGTGGGGCTCGATCCCAGGACCCTGAGATCATGACCCGAGCCGAAGGCAGAGGTCTTAACCCACTGAGCCACCCAGGCTCCCCAATATACCACATCTTCTTTATCCATTCATCTGTCGATGGACTTCTGGGCTCTTTCCATAGTTTGACCTCTGTGGACATTGCTGCTGTAAACACTGGGATGCAGATGCCCATTCATATCACTACATTTGTATCTTTGGGGTAAATACCCGAAAGTATTTTGGAGTATTTGTATCTTTGGGGTAATTACTGGGTCATAGGGTAGCTCTGTTTTCAACTTTTTGAGGAACCTCCACACTGTTTTCTAGAGTGGCTGCACCAGCTTGCATTCCCACCAACAGTGTAAGAGGGCTCACCTGTCTCCACATTCCCACCAACTTCTGTCATTTCCTGACTTGTTAAGTTTAGCCATTCTGACTGGTGTGAGGTGGGATCTCATTGTGGTTTGGATTTGTATTTCCCTGATGCCAAGTGATGTTGAGCATTTTTTCATGTGTCTGTTGGCCATTTGGATATATTCTTTGGAGAAATATCTATTCATGTCTTCTGCCCATTTTTAAAAAAGATTTTGTTTATTTATTTGACAGACATAGATCACAAGTAGGCAGAGAGGCAGGCAGAGAGAGAGGAAGGGAAGCAGTCTCCCTGCTGAGCAGAGAGCCCGATGCCGGGCTCAATCCCGGCACCCTGGGATCATGACCTGAGTTGAAGGTAGAGGCTTTAACCCACTGAGCCATCCAGGCACCCCTCTTCTGCCATTTTTTTATTGGATTATTTGTTCATTGGGTGTTGAGTTTGATAAGTTCTTTACAGTTTTTGGATACTAGCTGTCAGGGATTTTTTTTTTTTTTTTTAGTTGTTGTTGTTTATTTATTTATTTGAGAAGGGGGGCATCAAGAGAGAGGAGAGAATCCTCAAGCAGATTCCCCACTGAGCACAGAGCCCAATGTGAAGCTCAATCCCAGGACCCTGAGATCATGATCTGAGCAGAAATCAACAGTAGGACGCTTAACTGACTGAGCCACCCAGGAGCTCCAGGGTTTGTCAGTTTTTGATCTTATCAAAGGACCAGCTTTTGTTTTGTTTTTATTATTTTTCTATTCTCTATTTCATTCATCTTGTCTCTAATGTGTATTACTTCCTTTCATCTGCTTGCTAACTATTTAGTTTGCTCTTCCTTTGCCAGTGTCTTAAGATGGAAGGTTAAGTTACTGATTAAGATCTTTCTTCTTTAATATACACATATTCAGATATAAGTTATCTTCTAAACACTGTTTTAGCTGCATCCTATAAGTTTCATTTGTGCTTTCATTTTCATTCATCTCGGAGTATTTTCTTTCTTCCTTTCTTTCTCTTTCTTCATTCCTTCCTTTCTCTCAAGGAGGCTCCACACTCAGTTTCCTGGGGTTGAACTCAAGCCTGAGGGCTTAAACTCACACCCTTGAAATCAAGAGTTGGATGTTCTAGCAACTGACCCAGCCAGGCTCCCTCACAGTATTTTCTAATTTCCATTTTGCTTTCTTCTTTAACCTTTTGGGTATTTATGAGTGTGTTGTTTAATTTCAACATACTTGTGAATTTCCCTGAATTCTTTCTGCTACTGATTTCAATTTCCAATTTCTTTCCATTCTTGTGGGAAAACATACTTTGCATTATTTCTATCCTCTTCAATGTATTTGTTTGTTTTTATGGCTCAGCATATGGTCTATCCTGAAGGGCTCTATGGATGTCCATTAGAGCTAGTTGGTTTATAGCATTGTTTAAGTCTTCTATTTTGTGGCTGGCTTTTATCCAATTCTTCTATCCATTTTTGAAAATAGAGTATTGAAGTCTCCAACTATATTGTACAATGAACTCTCCCTTCATTTCTATAAGTTTTTGCTTAATGCATTTTGGCAATCTGTTGTTAGATGTATGTATGGTTACAATTGTTATAGCTTCCTGACATTCATTATAAAATGTCCCTCTTAATCTCAAAGAACATTTTTTGTTAATTGATTTTTAAATCTCTTTTGTCTGACAGTAGTAAAATCAACTCCAACTTTCTTTTGTTGTTTGCATGATATAACCTTTTTCATTCTTTTACTTTCTATTTGTATCTTGGAATCTAAAGTATATGTCCTGTTGACAGTATATAGTTCGATTTATTTATTTTTAATTTTAAAAAAGATTATTTTTATTTATTTGACAGAGAGAGAGAGACCAGAAGCAGGGAGAGCAGCAGGCAGAGGGAGAGGGAGAAGCAGAACTCAACCCCAGGACCCTGGGATTATAACCCAAGCTGAAGGCAGACTCTTAACCAACTGAGCCATCCAGGCACCCTAATGGGATTTTTTAAATCCAGTCTGACATTGTCTGCCTTTTTACTGGATTGGTTATACCATTCACATGTAATGCTATTGGATTAGATTTACACTTACCATTTTAATTTTCTTTTCTCTATTCCTTGTTTTTTACTGTGTTTCAAGAGGGGTAACCTGAGTTGCTCCCTAGCCAGTATATCCTAGGTTTCCAATCCAATATTGAATTTTGCATTATAGATTCTAGGTGATAAATACATGAGTCTTGCCCAGTGGTTCTTAAAACATGGACTCCAAACCAGCATAATCAACTGCACTTGGGGATTTGTTAGAGGAAAAAAGTTAATTTTGGTGATCAAACTTGGGTTTGAATCCCAGCTCCACACTTAGGGCTGTGATTTGGGGCAAGTCACTAAACAACTGAGTCATATTTCCTCAAGAACAATCTTATCCTACAATATTGTGAGGACTAAAAAAGATTAGTGAGATAATGTAAATAATTCTACTACTAGATCAGGACTTCCCTAATGCTAGTTTTCTTTCCCATTACTATAATATAAGAAAAGCCTCTACTGTTTTCTCAGTACTTTCAGTATAACTACCAGGGGCTTAAATTATTTTTATTTTTATTTATTTTATTTTTTTTTAATTTATTTATTTGACAGAGAGAGATCACAAATAGACGGAGAGGCAGGCAGAGAGAGAGAGAGAGAGGGAAGCAGGCTCCCTGCTGAGCAGAGAGCCTGATACCCCCGAGATCATGACCTGAGCCGAAGGCAGAGGCTTAACCCACTGAGCTACCCAGGTGCCCCAATTATTTTTAAACCACTTCTCATTTCAGCAATTATTAGGAAGGAAAAATGCAGAAATAGGAATAGGAATAGAAAACATGAGGTTGTGTGGTAGTAAAAGAGTGAAAGAGAAATCCAGCCTGAGCTCATCTTTCAAAGTGCTCAGAAAAATTAGATGCAATT
>NW_026739623.1:14714-15806 GCF_022355385.1 Mustela nigripes | reverse complement strand
TAAATACTACCCTGGGTACTGGTATATGCTCAAGGACTGGAATAATAAATACTACCCTGGGTACTGGTATATGCTCAAGGACTGGAATAATAGCAATTTAAAAGAAATCATTGTTCTATGTATTTTTTACTTTTACTGAGAGCATGGCAATAATCCTGTGTGGTAAATAAGGTAGGCATTACTAGCTCCATTTTACAGACACTTAAAACTCAGAGGGATTAAGTGCCTTGTCTGTGATTACATGTTGGTGGGGAAATTGGGACTGAAGTCATGTCAATTAGTTGCAAATATCATAATATCACAATTTTTGAGAGGGCCTCAAAATAAAGAGCCTATGAAGCAGATAAAGGTCACTATGTAACTAGAAAATCACTATGTAACTAGAAAACTGCATAAATTGCATAAATAAATATCTGATTAGCAAGAAATATTTTGTTGCAGTGAATACCATTGCAAAAACCCTATTTCAGAGGTTCTCCATGCTACTGAAGAGGAGACCCTATGCTATTTGTAATACTGATTTTGGGAGTAGAAGGTAGGAAGTGTGAATGTGGATATTCATTCTGACCAAAAATTTAAACAACATGCATAATGTTTTTGAAGTCTTTATAATTTGACTTGACCATACATGGATTTTATGGTAATATGCACATTGCTGTCTTACTATAACATTTGAAGGTGTCACTGAGTGGAATACATGTATAGATTAGGTACTGTGCAAATATACAAGGCTATATTATTCAACCGCCATAGCATACTATAATTTTTGAGGACAGATCCTATGTTTCTCCCCCTGATTTCACTGTTCCTGCCATTAATGAGTAAATAAACACATAAATGAATAAATGAATGCACTTTCTTTAAAATCATCCTTTGTTTACTCCCCATTTTGTCAAAAACACCCTTCTCTGTTTCTGACCTTTGACATTTACAGTCACTATTCTCTCTTTTTTTTTTTTTTTAAAGATTTTATTCATTCATTTGACAGAGAGAAATCACAAGTAGATGGAGAGGCAGGCAGAGAGAGAGAGAGGGAAGCAGGCTCTCTGCTGAGCAGAGAGCCCGATGCGGGACTCGATCCCAGGACTCTGT